>NW_025336087.1:5155786-5203587 GCF_004798865.1 Varanus komodoensis | reverse complement strand
GGATTCCTGGACCAGCCATGCTGGCTGGGGAATGCTGGGAGTTGTAGGACTTTTTAAAATTCCAAACAGGTATAGAATTTCACCTTAAAGCATTTAAGCAAAGACTGAATGCAGTAGCAATAGACTTAATTGCATCAACAGAGAGCTGGACTAGCTAAAGTCTAGATCAATGTAAGTTCTACAATATTAGAGAAGTATTTCTAGACAAAATTGAGCCCTAGCATTTTGTTTTTCTGGAAAGCACCTCTTTGAAACAGCTATACAGCATGGACTTCCCCATGTGCCTTGCACCAAATGTTGCCATAGCGACACTGGTGTACATCACTCGGCACTATTTGGAGCGTCTTACTGGAACAACATTGGGTGAAAGTCTGCAGATGTCTGCTCCCCCTCATAATTAGTATTGTTGGACCAGAAGTGGCTTTTTAACTAAGGTGGTATTAGGGGGGGAAGGCCCTCAAGAGCTGGAGCCCTGAATCTCTGGAAGGCCATCTGCCACATCACCCTGACATCTGGAACACTTGCTGAAACAAAGTCTCAGGGGACCTGGTGATAATTTTGCTTACATGTGTTTTGCCTCCTGCAAAGCATCACCACCTTAACTCATTCTGCCTGAGGTCTCTCTCTGCAATCAAATGCCCCCTTATCCATACCTGTCCATACATCCCTTATAAATAAATAAATAAATAAATAATACGTCCTTAGGAAACAGGATCCATTAAAGACACATACAGAGACTTTGCAGCATATCTAAATTAGCATGAGCAAATCTTTTCTTTGTCCTATGAATCTGAGCCCCACATCTTTTCAGAACCTAGCACAGCCCATTCTTTTTAAGCATATGAACAAGAATGACTATTTTTCCTTTCCAGTTTTCCTCTGTTAATGAGGACATAAGATCTTTCTATCACTCTTGTCCAACAAGAAATCTATTACTATGAGTGCTGGGTAAACATCACTGATGCATTCTTGACATCTTATTTTTCGGTTTCCTAAAAACAGAACAATGCACCTGTCTCAAAACTCAATCACAGTCAAATACTATGAAGTCAACAACATTCTGCTTTGCTGGGTATGAAAACAGCATGTCAACCGTATTAATCATATTGTGGCCAAATATGGTCCATTGTTTAGTCATGCCAAATGAAATCACCTGCCACAAAAGCACTGGTGACAGTTCTGACTTACTAAAAACAGAGATACAGACATTGTTAAAATCCTGTTCACAGCTTCATTATCCAGCAGACTCAAAAGGAAATGCATTACAGCATCATTCTTGTAAACAATTAGATGTATGCCCAGGGTCAAAATGCCTTATGAGAGCATCTTCAGGGCAGACTGAAGAGAATATTACCAGAGATCCGGTCCATCTAAAGAAGTGTTTAGGATTATGCATAAACAATCTTCAAATGATGATCCTAGCCTGTCTCATTGAACTCTACATCCAAGTAGAAACAATATGGACCTAATATGTCATTGGGTTGCATTTCCCATCAGCCCTAGATAACCTAACCAATGATGAGGGATGCTGGGATTTGTAGTCCAAAAATGTCTAGAGGGATGCTCATTTCCTGCACCTGTTCTACATGATTCAATGTAAACAATAGAAATGTTTATTCAGAAGAAAGTCCTCTTGTAAATCCAATAAGGTATTAAAGTATGTCATTCTTTGTAGGAAAATTGGATTTAGTGAGAGCGAGCTATCATCGGAATTTCCCCATTTTAGGCATCCAAGGATATCACTGATCATGATTCCATAAGTCCCCTAGTATGAAATTTGGTAGGGTTCACACCAGTGGGCCTTTATTTTTCATACGGACTAATTGGATTCTCCATAGTCTATGGGAGAACATTTAAAGAATGGCAATTTTCTTGAGCATAAAGTGTTTATTTACATTAGATTTATGTCCTGCTTTTTTTCTTATCACAAAGCCGCTTACATCATTCTCCTCCTCCTGTTCTCAGTCTTATTTCCACAACAATCCTGTGAGCAGTCCCAAATTAAAGGAACTGGGGATCCTGGGCTAGGACACCTTGGGAGGCCCAAACTTAATAGCCTGTTATCATGAGAAACAACCACGTTCTCATTCTCTTCTTTATCTACTCAATGAAAGTAGAGCATTGCTGAAATTTTAGCTTTGATAAAAAGATGGTTTATAAATGTATAACTTTTAATAAGTTTACAAAAGTATGGAATCATTGAAGACGTTCACACATAACATAGGGGGAAATCATAGCTATGTTGTAACATCACACTTTATACAAAGGCAGAACAGTTTCTTTCAAGCATTTTGGATACAAATTTATTAATTACATTAAAATCATTAAGGTGCAGTTTATCATTTTCTATGCAGAGAATGCTTAGATCAAAAACCAATCTTGGGACATTGTTGACTGTAGATCATTCTTTATCCTTTTTAGTCTAGGAAATGATATTTTACCTCTGGTTGTTATTGTTACAAATGAAATGAAATTAATGGTGATTTTTTCAAAATGGCAGGCCAAGGCCCTCCTAGATTATGAGGTCCTGGGATGCAGCCTGCTCAGCCCATATGTAAACCCAGCAATGCCTGTAAGGTAGGTTGGGCTGAGAGTCTTTGAATAGCCCAAAGTCACTCCATTGGCTCCATGGCTGAATGGGGACTAGAACCCAGATTGCCTGACTCCCAGGCTCAGGTTCTTACCCACTACACCACACTGGCATTTTTGTCTGTGTGTGTAAAGTAGTATGGCCATGTCAACGTTTTACAATCTGATTCTGCCAATTAGTTTCATGTCCCTTCAGCTGAAATCCTATACACACTTTCTGAGAAGTAAATAGAACCCAGTGTGACTCATATCTAAGTAGACATGCATAGATGGCACTCCCAGTCAAGCTTTTTAAAAATAAAAATGTATTTTATGAATGTAGAACAGGGGTGGACAAACTTCTTGACCCCAAAGGCTAAGGGATCAAACAGCACATATGTGCAAACACACATCCATTCCAAGGATCTTAATACAGTTCATTCTTTCCTCACATCTACAGGGAAAGAGCAATATGGGTTAGGGTCACTGGCACATTTGAGGAGAAGAAAGCTTTCTCTCATCCCTCACCCCCAGCAATTCTCATACTGTTTGTTCCTTCCTCAGTGGTAGCAGTGGCCTGGAAGTTGTATCAGCATTGTTAAGGCATGAGTGGAGAGACGGGAAACAGGAAGAGGAGAAGTATAGAAGAAGGACACTTAAGGCTTGGTGGCCACAGGTTGTGCACCCCTGATCTGCAATCATAACTAACTATAATCATATTCAGACTACTAATCTGTCTACTACTTTCTGAAAGGCAGCACCCTATAATTTGAAACTAATTGAGATCAGTCTGGTAATCTAGCTGAAGCCATCTTGAGGTCCATACACAATCTATTATAGTCTTTTACCTAATATAGCTGATGCACAAAATGTAATTGTTCATACTTAACAATTCATGTTGAAAAATATTATTATTATTCAGGAAACATTCAGAGTGATGATTAAGACCTTTCAATAACACTAATGGAAGTGTTTTTCTGAAGCTTCATTGTTATGAATGTGTGTGTGTGTGCGCGCGCAAGCAATCTGTGTTGGGGTGGGGGGGGCAAGAAAACCTCAAAGTATAGAGGCTTCTCCCCAATGAAAGGACATTAATATAGGGCAATATAAATTTTTTGCTTGTACCACCCCTGAGTAACTCAAGAATACTTCCAGAGAAGCAGAATCCCTGGCTAGCAAGGAAGCAGAAACTTACTAGGAACGATGTCTTGGCTATATTGGAAGCTAAGCAAGGTTGGGTCTGGTTGAAATCTGGATGGGTGAATTAACTGTTGTGACTCGCCCAGAGAGTTCTGACTATTGCCGGGGTGGTGGGGGATAAAAATGTCATCATCGTCATCATCATTCTAAGCTAAATTGGCCGATCATATCCCTAAGAGAAACAGAAAACATGTTAGTGCTGTTAAACAAGAGTAATGATCATTAGATAGCAAATATTTGACAAGATGTTGTGATGTCCTCGCTTGACTGCCTTTTGTATACTGAAATATTCATAACCGTTGTCTTGCTGAGACTTCCAGCCCAATAACTTGTTTCAGCACTAGACTATTGAAAGGAGAATCATCATTGTGGCCCAAGATGGGATCATCTTCCTCCTGCCCCTGGAGATCAGCAGCAGAGGCCCTCCTCCGGGAACCCTCCGTGAAAGACATTAGGAGGCAAAGTACCCGGAGGAGGGCTTTCTCTGCGATGGTGCCCCGCCTATGGAATGCGCTCCCCAGAGAGGTCCGCCTGGCGCCGTCATTATTTGTTTTTTGGCGCCAGGCCAAGACCTTTTTATTTCAACAATATTTTAATAACTTTTAACATCAGCTTATAGGTTTTAATCTGCAGCCAGGGTGGATCTGGATTTTATGTGTATTATGTTTTGTTTTATTTTTCATAAGCCATCCCGAGGCTATGCAATGGGACGGCACACAAATACTCTAAATAAATAAATAAAATATCCCAGCATATTCATTCAAAGTGCTCAACAGTGCAGCCATGAAATGTTTCCCAGTGCAGATCTGATGATCCCACCTGGAAAAGTACCAGGCTGCTACAGCTGTCTGCTTTCTCCCAAGTTGTTCAGCTTCCAAGGCAGTATTGCTATTTTGACGACAGTCCCCAGAGGCACTGAAAAGAAAGGTGGTGGCCACTGCATCAGTCTGGCCCAGCATTTTTTTCAGCACTAAGTCCTAAAAATAATAATATCCTAGGGTCATGTGTGGTGGGCCCAAACATTAGCATAAGGCACACTGGGCTGCACTGATTAGCAGACGAGCTCATTAAGTAATGGGGGATCTGCTATGGGTTCTGCTAGGATGGGGTTGGGGAGGCGAGGCTGTCAGTTCCAACAAGTGGTGTCTTCTCCGTGATGGTTCCCTTTTTCTAGACTTTCCTCCTAAGCAAAGCACCCTTAGCTCCTTTCCAGAGCAATCCTTTACAGGAATTATCATGGGGAGAGATGCTGCTGCAATGCCAAAGCAAAGTAGAAGTAGGAATGAGAGCAGAAAGTAGAAGTAGGAACAAGAGGTATGGCTTTACTTGACCTGATCCTAACCAACAGGGAAGATATAGTGGACAAAATAACAGCTGTGGGAACTATGGGGGGAAGTGACCATGCATTGCTTGAATTCTCAATAGTAAAGGAAGCTAAAACTAAATGTAGCCAAACGTGTACCCCTGGATTTCAAAAAAGCCAACTTCAACAAATTCAGAACAATAAAGTCCCATGGCAAAGGGAAAAGGATCCCAAGGGTGGGATGTCTTTAAAAAAATAAATGCTTAAGACACAACTGCAAACAGTTCCAACAAGGAAAGAGAGTAGTAGACAACTGAGGAAGCCCATGTAGCTTCACGAAGAGCTGAGAGATAATCTGAAAACAAAACAGAACACGTATAGGGGGGAAGTATATAAGCAAGTAGCAAGGAACTGCAAGGATGGCGTCAGGAAGGCTAAAGTGATGAATGAACTGAGGCTAGTGAGGGAGCTAAAAACAACAAAAAACCTTCTTCAAATGTGTCCAAAGCAAAAGACAGTCAAAAGAGAAGGGAGTTCAACTATTCTGCATGGATACAGACAACAAAAATAGGCAGAAGTGTTCAACTCTATGTTGACTCAGTCTTCTTCCAAAAGAAGAACCACAACATTCCTGATGAAGCACAAGCTGAAGGGGCAGGATGGTAATCCAAGATTGACAGGCAAATGGTCAAGGATCTTCTAATTGGGGTAAATGAATTCAAATCTTCAGGGCCCAATGTATTTCATCCCAGAGTCTAAAAGAGCTAGCGGAAGAATTATCCGAACCCCTATCTATCTTTGAGAATTCATGGAAGACAGGAGAAGTGCCAGATGACTGGAGAAGGGCTAATGTTGCCCCTGTCTACAAGAAAGGGGGAAAAAAGATGAACCTGGGAACTATAGAGCAGTTAGTCTGACATTAATCCCTGGAAATTTTTAGAGCAAATTATGAAACAAACAGTCTGCAAACACCTTGAAGACAATTAAGTAATTAAGCCAGCATAGATTTCTCAAGAACAAATCTTTCCAGATTAATTTCATTTTTTGACTGGGTAACAGCCCAAATGGATTGTAGGAATGCTGTGGACATAATCTATCTAGACTTTAGCAAAGCCTTTAACCAAGTGCCCCATGATATCCTGATTACCAAACTAGCAAAAGGCTAGACTACCATTAGTGCAACCATTAGGTGAATCCACAATTGACTGCAAAATGGGATGAGTGCTCATCAGTGGTACATTCTCAAACTGGGAAAGGGTGACAAATACAGAGCCACAGGGTTCTGTCCTGGGACTGGTACTCTTCAACATTTTTATCAATGATTTAGATGAGAAAGATAATTAAATTTCCTGGTGACACAAAGCTGGGTGGAATAGCAGATACCTTGGGAGTCAGAGTTAAGATACAGGGTGATCTTGGTTGGTTAGAACACTGGGCAGAGAACAAGAGAATGGATCCAATAGGGACAAATGCCAAGTCCTCCACTTAGGAACAAGAAACCATATGCTCCTCTACAAGATGCAGGATACTTTGCCCAACAATACTGCCAATGAGAAGGATCTTGGGGTTGTTGTAGATCACAAGCTAAACATGAGCCAACAATGTGATGCAGCTGCAAAAATGGCAAGTGCTGTTTTGGGCTGCATTAACAGAAGCATCATTTCCAAAACACATGAAGTACTAGTTCCACTATAGTTAGCTCTAGTCAGACCTCACCTGGTGTAGTGTGTCTAGTTCTGGGCACCTTTGTTTTAAAAAGATGCAGATAAGCTAGAAGGGGTACAAAGGAGGGCTACAAAGATGATTCAGGGACTGGAGGCAAAGCCTTATAAGGAAAGATTGAGAGAATTAGGCATGTTCAGCCTCAAGAAGGGAAGTCTGAGGGCTGATAACACTCTGCAAGTACCTGATCTAAATAACCCCCTGGGACTGGATAGCAAAACACACACATATATACCATAAAGGTGAAAATAGCTAACATAAGAAATAGTACCATATCTCTCTGCATATGCATTAGCTTATTCTACACTGAAAAACTTTGAACAAACATTTGGGATTTACTGTGTCCATTGCTGGTTCAAGTCAACGTGGATCAACTATTTTTTTCTTAGATACTTTCTGAATAAGAATGTGTTTGATTCCTTGGCTGGCAGGCACCAGCTATATTTTTTTCAATGCAAGTTATTTTTGTATCTAAATCTGAAGATAGAAGAATTGTTGTGGTACTAAGAACTGTTGTTCTGCTAAGTAATGCAGGGTTCACACATGTGCCTGTGTCTTTCACATTTGTTTTGCTCTGTTAAGCTATTCATAAAATGAACTGTTTTTCTCAGGTTCGTTTTCAGTCACACATTCTGCTTTGTTGCCAAGCATCTGTTACATTGATTTACACGTTAAAATCCATCACCTGGGGGAAATAGGAGATTTGACTGGTCTTAATTTACGGCTTCATTTAAAAAATGTTTCGTGAGCAGAAGCCTCCGTCTTCACCTTAATAGCTATGCTGGATTTATACTATTCTTGAAAATCAGAAATTAGGTTCTTTTTCAGTGCCAGCACTGGGTTGCAACCACATTGGCTCTCTGTTTCCCTCTCTTTGGCTCAGTATTCTCTTGTGCTACAATTTGCATATTTGCAGTTCCCACAGACATTGAGAAACCTGATACCTGCTTCCTATGGCTGTATGATTCCCCTCCTAGTACAGCACCATTAAGTGCCACAACAATCCTGCTGTCCCAGCATCAGCAGGAGCACACGGCAAGGAGGCAGATGACAAGGAAGCAGATGACGGCTGCCAAAAGTGCCAACTGGGAACTTTCTGCACCTGCCATCCCTGCTGCTCTCAGTGCTCCTGGGGTACTGATAGAAGGACCAAAGGGAGAGATAGCTAAAATTCCCAAGGGAGCTAGCATATCATCCAGCCCCCCCCCCCCAATGTTCTCGTAGTATCAATCAGGACCTCACCCCTCTTCCCTCTAAACAATCTCTTCATAGAAGTTAAAAACTGTTGCTTCAGGCATTCCACCAGAGGGCTGCATTTTACAAACTTACACATGGAGCTGCTGTTACTGCTGCTGCTGTTCTTTAAGCTTTAAACCAGATTTGAGCCGGACAGTCCTTCAAATGGAGAAAAGCTTTCAACAGAATACAGTCCTCTGTGAAATGGCCACACTACCCTAGAGCAGGTATGGGGAACCTCTGAGCCGTGGACCAAATATAGCCTGCAGACATTCCTCATGGCCTACTAGTTTCTTCCCCAGCTCCTCCCTCCAGGCAGAGGAAACCTGATCAGCCGGTGGAGATAAGAGATTTTGTACATACAAGGGACACACACTGACATGTCTGAAAATCCCCCATTGGCACCAGTATTCAAAATAGCCGTATATGACATTTCTACAAACATTTACACTTGCTCCATTTTCAGGAAACAGGAAGTTAACTCCCTGCTTAAATGCCAGAACCAGTCCACCCTCATAAAGTGCAGGTGTTCAGGTCCCATACAAAGTGGAATGTGGACTAGTTTGACAACCCTGAAGAGCCAGGATTAGGACCTGTCATGGGCTGGAGACAAGGCTGTCAGGCAATGGAAACAATTACCTTTCTCCATTGCTGTCACAGTTCCCTGTGGCCAAAGGGAAAGGAATTGTCCAGCTTCTTTATTTATAAGTAACCTTAACTTCTTGGGAAAGCATCCAGGCATCCCTTTTGCAAAGAGGCCATTTCTAGCAGGCATAAACATTCATTACCCTCAAATCTATTGACTCCACCTGACTTTTCTCTGTGCTCCCCCTGTAGAGCTAAAAAACAAATTCTACGTATTTGACTTTCTTTATATAACTTTTTAAAAGATCCTTTTCCGGGTTAACCTTGAAGTTAACATTTGCATGCTTCAGTTGCTAAGGCTGGATATTTATGTGAGGGATAATTTACTAGCATTTTGAATTCAAAAAATACTGTATCACAATTGTACATTTTACACACACACATGAAACACTTTGACGATACTATAGCATTGGGTGCTCTGAGATCATGCATTGGGCAAGTTCATGATTATAATACTTCTACCATTAGAAGGAGTGAAGTGGGAAAATAAAAATATTAATACAAATCAGTTCATCATGCAGACTGTAATGGAGCTAAACCATGAGCTTATGTAAAGCCACTGCTATCAAAAGAAACAGTTTGTTTTGTTCAACCTGGCTAGCAAATTTGAGCATTTCGGGAGAATTGGGACATCACAGCCATGTAATCTGCATATATTTTCTTGTCTCTCCTTTCTGCAGTATGTAGTGACAGGAAAAGGTGGAGGGAACCAGTGGCAGCCTGGGCAATGCTAAAAGCAGATGATCACGCTTGAAAGTAAACAATATACCCACCACCTGCTTTCATGGGAAAACACTTTTCAGCTTTGTTTTTCAGTTGATGGTTCACTGATTGACAGGTCAAATGCACTCAAAGGAAGCTATATGGGTCAATGTCCATGGAAATTGCCCGCCGCAATTTGGCAGCAGGCACTTACCAAGATGTCAGCCAAGCAAGGCACTACATTTTGGTCCTTCATAAGTGTGCATCTGCGAAGGACTAAAGAAATGGTTAGGAACAAACTGCTCATTTCTACCACCCAGGCTCCCCCAGAAAATGCAGGGAGCCATTGATGGTTGCTCCGCAGTGCAGCTTGGGCACCAGCAGAGCATCTGTCACTGGCAGCAACTCAGGGCCATGAAGGAAAAGTGTTTGTGGAGGGGAGGGGAGGGGAGGCAGGTTCTGCTGCACACGACTGCGCAAGAACAGCTGGATGCCCAGGGTGCAAGGAGTGCGAGAATAACCTAAGTCTGATCAATGGTTGGCGATGCCATTGGGGGTTTTTGTGATTAACCTATACTGCTTATTTATGGGGGCAGTTGCAGTGTTGAGCAAACTTGCCCAATGAATCTCTTGTATTTGACTGGGAGTTCCCATCAAATAAAATTAGGTGCATGGTAACTAAGAAAAGGTCCTTTTCTATTGTGGTGCCCTGTTGTAGAATGAATGCCACAGCAGTGCTTACCCAGCAAGTGTCATGTGAAGACATTCTTATTTTTCCAGTCATTTAAGTCTTTTCATTTGTTGTTTTAAATCTATTACTGTAATTTAAACCTTTGCACTACTACTAGGTTTTATTTTGGTTTTTATTTTATATTGTAGTTTTCAACTTTATGTTATGGTTTTAAATGTTGTAAACCACTCAGAGAGCTTGTTTGGCAGTGTACTCGTAGAAATGGAATGTGTACATACATGTCAGAGCTAAAATACAAACCAATCCACTAAGATTTATCACTGTTGTCCTTAACGTCAGCTGTTACCGTTATTTATTTCTTTCCAGAATAGGTTCATTACATGTACAGACTAAGGATTTCCAACATGAGCCACCCATCAGTCCATTTTGCTGCGTAGCAGATCGGCACAGCAGCTGGGGACAGCTGCCAGGACAAGCACAGCATGCAGGGTGCAGTGTCGACATAAGCATTGCCTTCCTAGATCAGGCCAAGGTCCAGCTGGTCTAACATTCCATTTCCAGCTGGCCACAAACCAGATACAGGAATTTGCCTATGCCAAGTTGTACTGGGTTTTATTTATTTTATTAATGCTTTAAAATTGTGTACTGCCCTAAAACTACACTTCTACCACTCTTTCTTTAGAACAGAATAAAGCCAAATGCAGAATACAATTCTGGGTCCTTCAAACAAAAGAACCCCCACAGCACAGTAAAACAATGACCTCTTTAAAAGTTTCTTTGCCTGGTACTGAAGACAAAGCAAATCTAGTGCTAGGTGAGCCTACCTTGGTATGGAATTCTGCAAATCAGGGACTTCCACTGAGACAGTGTTCCATTTGGTCATCATCTGCCTGCATTTAGATGGCAGGGTTCTCCTCCCAAGGAACTTCAATATATAAGTAAGCTGGTATAGGAAAAAGAACACTTTCAAGTACCTGAGTCCCAAGGCTCAAGCGATTCACCAGCATATGGAATTTTAGTATGTGTTCGAGCACACGTGTGTGTGAACCAAACATTTTCTAATTTAATGCCAATGCAGGAAACCTTCATGGCAGTCTTAGCATCAGCACATGTCTATAGTAAGCAGCAGAATATTACTTGTCCCCAATGCATTTGTGTGTTTGAGCTCCAGAAAATCTTGCTGTGAAGTACTATCTCTTTTCAAGGTGTGTGTCAGTGATAGAAAGGTGAAAAATTGCAAATGAGTGACTTCTATTGTAGAATTTTTAACACTTATACAAGGAAACAATTTGATACAAAGTAATTCCAGTTGCCAATAACATTGAGTCATTTTGGTTTATGTTTAGGTAGAAGAGTTCTAACATGTCAGTGGAAAACACCCAAGAGCCAAGATTGATAAATCACCATCCTCATATTGAAAAGACACTCAGTTCATTTTCATTGAATATATTCATGTGGTAACATTTCACATTAGACCAAATATGGTCCATCCTGTTCCTAAAGGATCCACCTTGGTATTTGTGAGATGTACATAAGCATCACATAAAGCCCACCATCCTTACCAGTTATTCTCACCCCAGTAATCGGAATCAATGGCATGAAGCTTCTCATCGATACCATAGCTAATAGCTGTGATAATATCTTGCATGAATTTGTTTAATCCCCTTTAGACATTCAAACCCATGGCCATCATTACATTCTATATATTAATAATACACTGTATTTGCCTTTGTTTTTCCTGAATCTATTGCCAGACAATTTCAGTGGGTGATCCCAAGTTCAGGTACAGAGATATTGAACCTCAGGTCCATGGACTACATCCAGAATGCCTGAGGCCCCACTCTGGCTTTCTGGGATTTCTCAGATTTCCACACCCCCTTCCTCTAGCTCCATCCCTTTTCTCCCGACTAGCAGTTATTTGGTGGTTCCAACTTCTGTGGAGTTTGTTTCTTATTCTAAAAGGCAGAAATACTTCTTCTAAGGCTTGATAAAGTAGTAAGAGCTTTAAGTTAAAATATGTTAAGCATTCTTGATATTTTTTGCCTTTCGTTGTGCCCCCTTTGGCTTTCATCCCTCTGACTATTAGATGTGACCTTCAAAGCTTCTGATCAGTTTTGACCTTCAGTGTACCTGTAACTTTTGCAAGGGTGAGGAAACAAGTTTGCTGGTCCATCCCCAGGGCTGATGAATCCAGATGAATCTCTGATATCTCATGAGTAGGTCCTGGTCACCACTTGGAACTAGGAGATTGTCTAAGCCATTGATACGATTGCTCCAAGTATTCTTGACCTAATTGTAGAACTGTGTTATCTACTTAGTAGTCTTAGGAGCTGCGGGCAATGAAATGACTGCATCAACATTAAAGCACAAATGACAGAGACGCTTGGAATGAGCACAAACACAAAGAAGAATCCATGTGTGACCTTATTCTGTAGTGATGGCAGCAAATCTGTCACCTTTCTGCCATTGCATCTGCTTAGTGTAGTCCAACAGAGCTCTTTCAGGTGGTTAAAGGTCTCTTGGGTACAGAGTTAAGAGCACAACTCCTCAAACCCTCAAAGGCCCATTGGGAGCACCTTGCTAGATAGTCTTGCAGATAAAGTTGCTCATATTCATTTTTCACTTGGAGACATTATTTTTACAGAATCTGAGCCCAGTCCTCCAGAAAAGACTGGAATTGCTTTAAAACCATGCCTTTCACTTGGATAAATAGTCTAGAAGTATACCATAATCAACAGCATTGAAAGTCATTGAGAGATCCAGAAGAATCAAGAGGATTGTGTTCCCTCTATTCCCTGGTGAAAATAATCAGCCAGGGTGATATAGACTGTTTCTGTCCCTCACCAGGTCTGAAACCTGATTGTAATCTAAATATTAGTTATTAATTTATGCAAGATATTGCTATTATGTTTTCATTGGTTTGTGCTTTTTCTATTTTTTGGATCCCCATATATGATATTTATATTATTTATTTGTTTTATCATCTTTATTTTGCCTTACTTAATTTTAGTAGTTTTTACTTGCAGACTTTTATTGTTTATTGATTTTTTTGCAACTGTGGATTGTATCATGTTGTATATTATGTTGTATATTTTGTTGTACATAAGGGATTTTATTGCATTGTAAGCCATCCAGGGAGCCTATGGCTTATGGGGCGGCATATAAATTGAATAAATGAATAATTAATAAATAATCAGTATAAGAATTGTGCCTTAAGTTCCTGTTTTCTCCCCTAAATTAAAAAGCCCAATAAATTGTTTTCTTTTCCTCGTGTGGTTTGCTCTTTTCTGCACCTTTTCATATTCTGCACCAATGGAGTCATGCAATAGATTAAAAGGGCACTATGGGTCTAGCCATTTTATTTACAATCCTTTTCCTAATAATTTCTAGCACTTTTTTTCACTTGTACCACACTGCCACAGAAGAGTTCCCATTTTCATAGCCATAAGACCAGCGCAGAACATAAAGTGCCATGCAGGGTCAAACCAAGGTTCATCCAGTCCCATACTCTATTCCCACAGTCACCAATCAGGTGCCTGTAGAAAAATCACAAGTAGAACATGAGTGCAGTAATATTAAAGATTTGGCCTTTGCTGAATGCTTTCAAACTGTAGTTCTAGTACTTACAAAGTATTTGGTTGCCAATTGACTATCTCTGGCAGATTAATACATTTCAAACAAAACATACATCAACAATTGTTCTAGAGGAATTCAATTTTGGTTTTGTAATAACAAGAATTATTAAGGAGGGAAATCTTTGATATATTTTATTAGAAATATATTTGCAGCATCACATCAATATAAATTATGCATAAATAAAAACATTTCCTGTTGATAAACAGATTCTTAGATCTTAATAGCTTGACAGAAAATGCTGTGGCTCATCTTCGATCATTTAACCCACAATAAACTGCATGTGGCTGTCAAACATCTGACATTATCCCTATGTGGCTCTTCAGTTGAGCAAGTCTGGCCATGCCTGAGCTATGGCAGCCCTTGGGCATAAGGTCCCATATCGAACAATCCTTTCTGGGGTTGTTGTGTGAACCCTGTGAGCCCATGGTCTAAAACCCCATAGGATATGTAAGGGTTGCATAGTAGTAACTTAATCCATGTTTGCATGACATGACAACCCCCCAAGTGGGATTAGATACTCAAAATGGCAGGCATATGCATCCTCCATACATCACAGCAACTATGAGTTAACTCATATGTGAATAGTCCCAGTCTTTCTAAACATTTCTTGTTCTCAGATTTTTAGCACTAGGAGTTTAAAAAGGAGAGATTTAATGCTGAGTACCAAGTTTGCTAATATGAAGAATCCTTGTTCAAAAATCAGCACATGTTTGAAGTTTTGTGTAGAAATTACTGTAATGCTAATTTTTTGTTGTTGTTAGTTGAGAAGTCGCGACCCATCGGGACCCCATGGACAACATTCCTTCAGGCCTTCCTGTCCTCCACCATCTCCCGGAGTCCACTCAAGCTCATGCCGACTGCTTCAGTAACTCCATCTAGCCATCTCATTCTCTGCTATCCCCTTCTTCTTTTGCCGTCAATTGTTTCCAGCATTAGGGTCTTCACCAGTGAATTCTTCTCATTATCATTATCACTATATTAATATCATTTACTATATCATAAAATAGGACTCACAGCCTTACCTCATTGTTACTAAACATATGTCTAAAAAATAAAAAACACAAAAGGAAAGAGACTCACAAACACCTTAGGGTAGGTATTAATTCTGAAGCATGCCTTTGAAAAGATAACTCCTTGCTCAAATTTTATAGACTTCCATATATTAAGCTTTCTGTTATGTATATATTTGCACATGAGCAAGGAGGTGCAGTTGGATGGGTCATTCTCTCCAGCTTTCCGGCTTTCATTAAAGTACACACATAGAAGTCTCTAGTCCTGGCAGAGCCAAAGATTATGAGACAAAATGTGCAACTGCTATTCTGTGCATTCATTTTGTGAAAATCTTGCAATAGTTAACACAACCACTTTCTTGCTGTCATAGTCCTTTAGTTAAGCATTTGGGAGATCTTCCTTGTTAGGAAGAAATTGCATCCTCATAAAGGAAATTTTAAAATCCAGGAGTTTAGGGTATCTGAATTTGGGCAGTAGTGTCTACCAAAGGAAGCAGCAGAGACAGGAGGTTGTAATCTTTCTAACTCAGGTCTTGTATGTATTTCTTTTTCCTCAGCGTATAAACATTAAAAAATTACAAGCCAATATATGCAGGTACAGTTCATGATTAGTTCATATCACTGAAGGCAGAATTGTGGCTTAGAAAGACTAGGTTTCACAAAGTCCATGAAGTAACCCAATGTTGTTATTTCCTTTTTGTAAGGAAAGGGGTTAAAATATTGTAAGACACTTCTGTTCAGTGCTGTAATCCAGTCTCCTGGTGTGTTTGTGTTTTAGGGAAATCAAATGGCCTGTAAAAATTGTAGCGGCAGTGCCATTTAATAAATGTTAAAATGGAGTATCTGTGGGCATCTATGTGCGTGTGGATATCTTCAATAAAATCTACCATTTTTAAAGTCTTGCTGGAAGGCTTCAAATGGAGCTTTTTCTGCTCTGTCTTTCAGTGCAGGCCTTAGAACTGAGGCAGTGTGCCACACAGCTCCTCGAAAGTCTTTCCTTAAGTATTACAGTAATAAATAATCCTGTATTATAGTAATAAATAACCTGAATCTAATTGTGTGTTGCCTCCAGAGCAGAGGTTAGAAGCAGATTGCAAGCTGAGCCTCTCTCTCTCTCTCTCTCTCTCTCTCACACACACACACACACACACACACACGGGGGGGGGCGGATGAAAGAGAGAGCGCTAATGGTTCTTGGTCAAAGAACCATCTTGGCAGACGTGCTTACCAGATCTACCAGAAATGGGGGATGTTCTCTGATGCTATCAGTGCTTTAAAAAGAATGCATAGACAAAATGTGCAATTTGAGAAAAAGTATGTAATTCTAAAATAATACAGCTGTAGTTCAAAATGAAGCCATGCAAAAACAGTATCATTTGCCAGTACAGAACATGGCTGACAACACTGTGAAAAGTCCTGGCTCCTGTAGAACCCTAAACCCTGATGGGAGGGTTTAGGGTTCTACAGGAGTGGGAGGGCACACCTATTTGCCCTCCCACTGCTAAACACAGTGTTCCCACAAACTCAACATCTAATCTGTAGAGCCACCAACCCCAGCCTGATGCCCTCCAGCTCTTTTGCACTTGAACCCCTGTCAGTATAGCCTGTGGTCAAAAATGCTGGAAGTGTTAGAGCAAAATATCCAGAGGGGTCCAATTAGATTATTCTAGAGAGTGTTTGCTAGTGTTTCAGTGTTGAAGGAAATCGTTACGGGGAAATGTTAGAAACTGTCAATGTGATGATAAGCACAGTGGTGCCATAAAATATCTGATACGATATTCTTAAGACAATGCAAGTGCGTGCTTTAATTTCGTCTCTTGTTCCTAGGTGTGTAATGAATTTCTTAGGTAGGAATTCATTATTCTCTTTTTCTGCACTAGAGCTGTTCAGTTCCAAGGGATCTTCTGCTCTGTCTGGTCTTCTAAACGTCATGAGCTGTGATGCTAAGAAACAAAGCTCATATGGAAGAAAAGTACACAGATGTGTTCCAGCAGCAAATTACAACCACAAATGGCTGTGCACTGTTTTGCCTGCCTGCCCCCTGGAAAACGTCTGGTCAATGCCTATGTTCTGACACAATATTGTTTGCTCATTGACTGATGAACAAATACTTTAAGCACACTTGTCTTAGAATAAGTCTTATACCTGTACGTTGCTTGAAGTCTGAGTAATAGGACTTTAACACATCATTTTCTCTTTGGATACTCTCCAGGTCATCTTGACAGTCATTTTTATTCCAGTGGTGTACAATTCCTTTTTAATCTGCTTGTGCCTTTCTGTATCTTTCATATAATTACTATTTTTTATCATATTTGCATCTTAATTGTTATAAACATTTGGCATTCTCATTTCATAATAAGACATGCTATATTGTTGTTGAATGTATTGCTGCTGTTGAACATTCAGAAAACAAAGATCATGACTACAGAAGAATTACACAACTTTAATGTCAACAATGAAGAAACTTACACTGAAAGTTTTTACATGATCAATCAGTTCAAACAGAGTTTTGTTGTTATTGTGTGCCATCAAATTGCATCTGAATTATGGCAGCACTGTGGATGAAAGCTCTACAAATGTCCTATCCATGATAGTCCTGCTCAGCTCTTGGAAATTCAAGGCTGTGGCCTCCTTTATGGAGTTTGCTGCCAAGGAAATTGAACAAGACTGAGACTTGAATGGATAGCAATGAAGGGACTAGAAAATATTGTCAAGTGTAAGGACATGTCACTGGAGACTAAGGCCACTTTTGCATTCCCAATCACTGAGTATGGATGTGAAAACTGGACAGTGAAGTATACTGACAAGAAGAAAAATGATGTGTTCAAAGCATGGTGCCACAGGAGAGCTTTGTGGATGTCCTAGACGGAAAGATGAACAAATGGGACCGAGATCCTAACAAGCCAGAACACCCTGGAAGCAAAAGTGGCAAAACTGAAGCTGTCATACTTTGGGCATATCACAAGAAGGCAAGACTCACTGGAGAAGACAATCATGCTAAGAAAAACTGAAGGCAAAAGAAGAAGAGGAAGGCCAAATATGGGATGATTGAGTCCATAAAGGAAGTCACAGCCTTGCATGGACAAGAGCTGAGCAGGGCTGTCAAAGGACATTTTGGAGAGCATTCATTCGTAAGATAACAAGCCAGAGATGACTTGACAGCACATAAAAAAATATTGCTTTATGAGAGGTTGGGTCAGCAGTGTTTCAATAACCTTCCTAACAATTCCAATAAAGCAAAATCTAGGATAATAGCACCCTTCTGCCTGTGTTCCCAAGCAACTGGTGTACATAAGCATATTTCCTCTGATCCTGGAGGCTGCATATAGTCATCTGAACTAGTAGCATTATCCTCCATGAATTTGTCTAACCACCTTTTAAAGCCATCCAGATTGAAGCCATCACTGCTTCTTGTCATAACGAATAATTACTCCAAGGCCCCTCTCCAGACCCCTCAGCATCATTTCAGATCTCATCAGTTTATATACAGATTTGAGGCATCCTCCTCCACTGTACTTCACTTTGCACTTACATCATGTTACACTTATATCAAACCACATTTGCCATTTTTTGCCCATCTACTAGTTGGAAGTTTTAGAGTTGTGTTTTGACTATCCTGAATCTGCAGAATTGCTTGTCTACTTCTTATCTCTGATAATTTATGAACATTCAATAGCACTAGTTCCAGGATGTATTTCTAAAAGACTCATCATTTCCATTGTCAGCATTTCCTTTCTACCCCTAACAGCTACCTGATTCCTTTAATGGTAATTCATGCAATCTTATCCCATAATGTTTATCAGGGTTTTGCTGAGATAATGTGTCAAAATCTCTTGAGAGTCCGAAATTATATTGCACATCACATCATCCCTAACTACAGATCTGTGAACACTCTGAAAAGGTGAATGAAACAGTACATCAGTACAATGAAAAAATAGCCTAATTGTCATTGACAGAGGAAACTTCCAGCAAAACTTAACATAATTTAAGTCTCCTTAACATAATTTTATATCGTCTTCCACTTGTAACCAACTTTTATTTTCCTGCTTTTTTCCATCCCTTTTCTTAACACAGAAAGTTCATTAAGGAGGGGAAGTTGGAGGGAACTTCCAGACAAAGTTTTTATCGTACTGTCACCTTATTTCATTCACAGAATTTTCTGGGGGGGTCCAGATGATTATATATTTCCTTTACAATCCCCTAGATTTTTCCCCTGCTTCCTCCATCTTTTACTCTCCCCTCTGCACAAAACACCAATGAGAAATAGCTGTACGTTGTCTTTTGATTGTTAGTGCAAGCAGCCCTCCGTAGAGGCACCCTAATATGTATATCAGCATAGAAAGCAAAATATATTCAATCTGTAGATAGGATTACATCCTTGTGGTGCAAACCTAAGCATGTTTATTCACCTGTAAATCCCACTTTCCTTTGCCATCTGCGACCCTCTTAACTGAGAGGAAGCTCCAGTCGATTCAAGGGGACTTCTGAGAAGACCTGTGTAGGATGGCACTGAATCCAATGTTAGAGTAGATCCATTAAATTGAACGGAAGTCAAGTTACATCTAACTCTGTGCTGAACTAACATCAGATTCTACCCCTGGACTTCCACGGATAGCAGACCATACATTAATGTCAGGAACTGGGAGCCATTCAAGCTTTTTCAAATCATTACATTTGGAAGTGCAGCTGGCTGCAGGAAGGCAGTTCTTGGAGCAGACTGCACTCTAGAAAGTATTCAGAATTTCTGGTTTTTGTGGGGGGGGGACTGGGAGAATAATTTCGAAACTCCTGGGTGACGTATGTAGCAGGAGGGCTGCGACAGACCCTTCTCTTCGGAGCTGAAAGTTTCTGAACACAGGAAAATAGGACAGCCTTTTTAAAATTGCCCTCGCCTCCTGTCATCCATTCCGCGCTTATTTAACATGGTTACTCTGTGGGCTTCTGCATTAATGCGGGCACGATGCGAAAGGTCCCCGACAAGCTTCTCCTTAAGCGTGGGGCTCGTGTCAGCTGCCCGGGTTGCAGCGAAGAGTTGCTCCTCTCTCGCTCTCACCCACCGCGCCCCATATTGGACCTCTTGCCAGGTCCTCGGGGTGCGAGGTAGGAGTGAGTGTCTCCGGCAGGATGGGGCGGATTGCGGTAGCCACGGCTCTGCGCCTCCGTCACCTTCATTTCCTCAGCTAGCCCGCCCAGCCGGGCGAGCACCCTTCTCGCTCGCTCTCCTGCCCTCCCTCCTTGGCCGGCTTTAGTCCTGGTCCCGGCCGGGCTGCCATTGGCTTAGCGGCCCCATCCGGGCACTTGGCGCATCGCTGTTGCTCAGCCCGAGCGCTCCCAATATGGCGGAGGTGAGCGGGGAAAGCGGGTAGGGGCGCTGGGGTCCGGCGGGCTCCTGGCGGGGCTGCGCGTCGAAGCGGGCCCGGGGGGCTACCTCCGCACCTCTATAACCCCCTTCCGGAGGTCGGAGCCCCGCTGAGGGGGCCTCTGAGGCCGTCTGGGGACCACTCGAGTCGCTCGCCCCGGGGAAGCGCAGCCTGCGCGACTAGGCCGCGGCTGGCTCCGACCGTCTCCACTCGAGCTGTCTGCTGAGCGCCCGGCCGGTCTCCACCCACAGTCCCGAGGCTGGGAGTGGGGCGTCCCCCCTACCCAAGCCAGGTCGGGATGGAGGGAGACTAGCCGGGCTGGGCAGTGGAGGGGAGGCGACGGCGGCAACATTTCTCCGACGGGCGGTCCAGCTCCATTCGTCACTCCTGCTTGGGCAGCCCCTGTCACCTCTCGGGCGGGCCCGGCCGAGATGAGAATCGGGGTGTCAGGGCCCGGCTGTCGCATCAGTGACGGTGGGGATGGAGAGGGAGTGAGAGGGGATCGGGTCGGAGGGCAAAAGGCAACACAGAAGGATGAACAGGATGGTGGAGGGGGGGGGCAGCGAAGAGAGATGAGAGACCGGGCGAGGGATGGAGACACAGTAGGTGCGTCCCTGAAGGGGTGGGTCGGTGGGTGGTGGGGGGCAGAGAGAAAGAGGGATGCTAGAGACAAAAAGAGAACGAAGGAACGATAATGAAAATAAAGGAAAGACAAAAAGACGAGATAGGAAGTTACAGGGAGGCAAAAAAAAAAGAGGGAGGGGAAAGTGCGAGAAAGAGATTGAGTAATTTGAAACGGGATGAGTTCACTTAACATTTTATTTTTTTAATTCCCATCTTCGAGACTTTGGCAAAGCCAATGCTAACTGCTTCCCCCCCATTGCTTGTTCCAGGCTTCCTTTGGGAGTTCGAGCCCAGGTTTGTCCTGTTCAGTTCCTTCTTCTGTGATTCCAGCAGTGGGAAGCTTTTGGGTACGGTTAAGGGCCAGGTTACAGGCGCATCTGTCAAAGATGCTTTGTGTATTTTCTTTAATATGTTGCTGTGCTTCTTTCTTAATCTCTCTCTTTCCTTTTTTTTCTATCTTGTGCCCCATTTTTCATGTTAAATGTTATTGATTCGTTTCTCAGCGGAAGTGTGGCGTGTCCTTGTACAGGTGTTTTCTCCTGTACAGTCCATAGTAATTGGTTGTGAAACCTTTGTGATGTTGAAAACCAAACATTTAGTATTCTTAACATTCAAGAGAATTAACCTTAAAATGTAGCTGCCAAGACTTTAATGATAGTTTGCTGCTTCAGCAATGATCAAACCTCTCTTCTCTCTCTCTCTCTCTCTCTTTTTTTGCAAAAGACTTGCTGCTTTGCTAAACTGAGCATATTTACTCGGAAGTAAGTTCCTCTGAGTTCAGTAGCACTTTTTTCTTGGGAAGGGAATTTAGAATTACACCTCACAACTTTATCGCTTTGGTTTGTCAGAAGTAATTTCTGCTTATTTAAATGTAATATATGTATTTTTATATTGAATTGTACCCTGATGTTCTCTAAGGTCCACAAGATCATTCACAGCAGTAAAAGCAATAAAATACAATCAGTTATGTATAAAATCAAATAAAATGCAATAATCCTAAAGGGTGATATCCAGTGTGTGCAAGCAGACTTCTAACTCAAGTGATAGCACTTTTCCTTCCTCTTCCCTTACTTGTAGTCCCTAGACATCTGCCCTGGATGGTCCTCCACCCTCTCTAGCAGATGGGGAGTATGGGGTATGCAAGGGGCAAGATAAATCCATTCCTTTGATGGATGCTATTCTGTTTGGAAAAGACAGTAGATGAGACCCAGAATGTTTAGCTTACTTCTGACTAATAGTACATCCATAAACATATTTACTTGGAAGTAAAATTCTGTGACGTTATTAGGATTCTCTTCTAACTAATGGCTAAAAATGGGCTGTGAGTTTGAATAGGATTAAAGCCACAGGGTTTGATTCTATGC
Organism: Varanus komodoensis; assembly: GCF_004798865.1. Lineage (NCBI taxonomy): Eukaryota > Metazoa > Chordata > Lepidosauria > Squamata > Varanidae > Varanus > Varanus komodoensis. The sequence goes on along the minus strand of NW_025336087.1, from coordinate 5,181,526 downwards.
ATGTTTTCTTGGAGGAAAGTTTCATTATGTTGATGTACCTTTCTGTGTTTCTGTTGCTCATAGTATTAATAATTGCTTTTTGCTTTATAGATAAGATGTATTTAACTTTAATGCATAGAAGTAAAAGTGGAGTTACTTGTCTCAATGAAACTAAAATTTAGTGAGTTCATTCTTAGATTGAATTTTTCTTTGAATGAAATCAAAAGTAAAATCATGCAAATCAGGTATTGTACCTTGGAATAAGTTTCATTGAGCTCAGTGGGAGTTACAGCTGAGTAGAAAAGTGTAGGACTCTGCGATTTGTAAATTGCATTTTCCTTATATATACTGCCTATAAATGGAATATATTTTCATCTGTAACTATATAAAGAAATGCAAAGCATCCTGAAGCAGCACACATGAAGCATAGTTTTCAGGATAAGTTTTGCACAACATTTGCTACACTGAAGTTATTCTAAGACACTTACAGTGCAATTCTAACCTGGAGGTCTGCTTAACTGGAGGGGTTTGGATGGGGCCAATATGTTCCTTCACTGGTGGACACAAGCTTCATCAGTAGGGGGTATACATATGCAGCAGAGACACTGGTATGCCTGTGGGCAGTAGACGTCAAAACAAGGCATTCCATAGGCATATTACAATCTCATTAGAAACAGCCTTAGATTCACTAGATCCAAAGTCCCTTCATTCCCTTGCAATGCTCCAGAATTAAGTGCTTGGTTACTTGAAGTAACTTCCATTTCCCTTGGGCTGAGTTCAATGGAGTAGTGAAATTCAAAACAACGAAGATTTGCCACACTGTATGTTGGAAATGCTCCCTCTCCCATCAGCCAGCACAAGCCCAACAGGCTTTGGAAGTGGTAAATCATCCTCCACTTAAGTTCATTTCTCTTAGAAAATCCACTAAGGAAATCTTCATTCATTTAGGATTGCTCTGACCTGCCCAGCTTTAAACCTAGCACACTTAGGATTGCACTTTATAATTTGTAGGGAGTATTACATTATAATAAAAGTTAAATTAACACAACTGAATTATATAATCAGGTGCAATATATGCAGCTATATAACAAATTCTATACCTTAAGCATGTCTTTTTCTAGAATAAGTTTAATTTAAAGAGAAAAATGTGAGTCCAGTATAGCCCCAAATTAATCACTTTAGATTCCATTCATTTCAATGAGAGTGCTGCATGCAAATCTAAACTACTTCTCATTGAAATTAGCTGGATATCATAATGATTACCTTTTGCTGGGTCCTGTTCTAGATTTTTAAAATGAAAATTACCAGTTATAAATATGCAATTGTTCTTAATGTTATAAGCGATTTAACAGTTTTTGTAAATTTGAATTAAATAAAGCATTTTACTATACTCCAGTATTAAAAAAGGGACACATTATTTTAAAAAGGAATTTAGGTAATCTGTGTCATTGTCGTCGTTGTTGTTGTCTTCTTCCTCTTTTTCTTCTTTGGCATTCATTTAAACTGTATCTTTCTCTCCATTTAACAGCTTTAGGTAAATTGTATTTAATTGAAGTATCTTATCTGAATCTAAACTAACCTGACACATTTAATAAGAAATGTACCATTTGAAGTTGCTCCAAGTTTTTATAAATAAGAATGAAGGAGATCTAATGACATTCAGTATTTTGAAGTAATAATCTAAATAAATGGGTATGTGCCATCCAGATATGTTGCACTAAATTTGCATATATCCTGTACTGGGATGCTTAAAAAGGCAGTGTACATAGTCAGGACTAGTTTACACCACTTCCTTGTAGCATTTTTCTTGTTAAAAATGAATTGTGAATACCCAATTCTGACTTGTTTAGGGCACAATCCATTCACTTCATGACATTTTCTGTGGGTTGATATATACTGAGTCCCAGTTTCAAGTTTCTACAACTTCATAGCTAGAACTCTGAACACAACTCCTTTGCAGCTGGCATGTAAAGGCTGGAAATTGGCCTTGATGAGGAGGAAAGGGGGTGTGCTGGAACTTGGGGAGGGGAGGAGGCTGAGGCTGATGGCTTAGCCATAACCAGATAGTGCTGTGGCCTCTTTCACCTCCTTTCACAAGGCCATTTAGATGAAATGCAGCGTTAGAGGCATAGCAGAGATAACTGCTGCACGTCATGTTGCTCTGAACGGAGGTTTATGTGCACCAAGAGCAGAGGTAACTGCCCTTAGATTTTACTAACATCTAAAAGATTTAGATTTTACTTTTTTTCTTATACCAAACTACAGTAGTTTTAAAACATTTTTTTCAAGTGAGTCAGCTTCTAGTCAGTGCACTTTTTTCCTGTTTAGTAGGTGTTTGTATAAAGATGCTACATTTCTGCAAACTTTCATCCAAATTATACTGGAGTTTCCATATATGAACCATTACAATTGCACTGCTTAGTGCTCATTCAGTGGTTCAGGATATCAAAGCTACTAATGGGGAAGGTACTCTAACAGAGATAGCTACAATGTATTGTTAGCTCATTGGTCTAGCTTATACTGAAAACATATTTGTTCTTTGGGCAGATATAGCTATACTTAACATACAGTACTTCAACAAAGGCTGTAATTAAGTGATTCAGTGATGTCAGTCAAACTTCTGCTCCACAGCAGACACTTCTCTGTCTGAAAAGGTCTATTCTGGAATAAGAGGCATGGAGGTCATGCCCTTCTTGGTTTAAGTTGGTGTGCTTTCAGCTTACAAGTAGTAAAATTGGATATTAATGCCTGCTTATTGGAACATTTTCCTTGAACCTAATATTTGTCATTGCTTTTTATCATTGGTATTATTTTGTTTGTTGCTAAAGATACTTGCATTGTCTTTTATAGTTGGCTCTTTATCTTCTGAGGATCATGACTTTGACCCTACAGCTGAAATGTTGGTACATGACTATGATGATGAAAGAACTCTTGAAGAGGAGGAAATGATGGACGAGGGCAAAAATTTCAGTTCTGAGATTGAAGACTTAGAAAAGGTAAAGATTTTTTTCTGTAGACATGTACCTATTGCATATTCTCTACTGAGTGGTTTGTGCAATCTTAATCACCAGAGAAACCTTTCTGTTTTTTCCCCTTTGTTGCCATTTTAAAGGTTTTGAGGGAAATATTTGCATGAGATCCCTTTTAATATAAATTAAATAATTTTTGGAAGCCACTTCAGAGTGGCTATAGGAAGTCCTTTCTATTGTTTTCACAAGAATACAAAATGATAGCAAACCACACCCACATAACTTCCCCATATGTTCATAATTGGAATGTGGTGTGTGCTATAATGTGCTGTGAATGGAACATGTTAAGTGCAGTTTTTTCTGAACTTGTATATACTTGTATATACTGTACTTCCACTCAGCACAGGTTTGCTTTATCATGTGTAACCATCAGCACTGCAGCACCAGCACTATATGTAGAGCTAAGGGCAGTGTATCCATATTGTGTAAATAGCCATTCAGAAGCTATTGCTAAAGCATGTGGCTCTGCCTAATGGTATGATGTCAATTTATCTGTTGAAACAAAAATGACATTATAGGATTAGATGGCAAATGTTGTCTCTGTCCATTTAAATTGTGTCTTTGAAGTCCTCCTCTCTTTGTTTCTTATCTTTGGATAAGAACAGAAGAAGAGCCATGTTGGATCAGACCAAAAGTCTGGCTAGTCTAGCATTCTGCTCATACAGGGTCAACCAGTCTAGATCATTCTTCTCACTTGGTTGTTGAAACCATTTTGTTCCTTGACACGTGTGTTAAGGCACTTTGGGTGAATTCCAGTGACATTGTTCCACTCACAAAGCTGTTTAAATCAGTGGAAGTAGAAATAAGGCAGTGGAACTCTGGAGCAGATTCTCGTGGGATGCTGTGGGGAGATGGAGAGAGGAAGAAAATCAGTTGCATTACATTGAATTATTAGCATTGAATTCTACACATGGCAATGTATTTTGTTTTCCTTAAAAAAAACAGGAAGGAAGCATGCCCTTGGAAGATTTGCTAGCATTCTATGGCTATGAACCTACAATTCCTGTTATAGCAAGTTCCAGTGCAGATAGTTCCCCAAGTGAACTTGCAGATGAACTCCCAGACATGACTTTGGATAAAGTAAGTTTTAAACATTTTTCTCTATTGATTGTAAACTTTTAGATTCTATGACTACTATGATGCTATTCCCTTTAATGCGTAGAGATGGAGAGAACAATTCTTTGGCACCTCTGCAGCATCTGAGGAGCGTAGATAGTGCTCCAGCCTTGAGGTGGGAATTGGAGCTCCATGCCCACTTCTGCCTTGCAGCCATTGAAGATAGAACTGCATCAACTGCTCTCCAAGATTGGGAACATGACCTTGGAGAGGGGGAAATGGATTCATTTTAGTGGCAGTTGGGAAGGGAGGAGAGGCGAAGATATCGGACATCTTGCAATTGCTTCAGCCTGCTTCCCCCATCGACACTCAGGCTAGAAGGACAAAAAGTCTCATCCAGTGGAAACTGTAGGATGGGAGGACAGTGAGGTGAAGATCACCTCTAGCACTCCTTCCACTCTGCATAGGATGCCTTTTAGTCTCCAGGTTCGGGGCATATGGACATACTGATAAGATTGCACCCAAAATTTCATTCTTTTGGAAGCTGGATTCCAAATGCTTATGGCACAAACTCAGTCGCAGTCCTAAGCATGGCCAAGATTTATCTTTAAGTAGAATAACAGTGCAGAATGAAAGGAAAATGAGGCATTTATTATTATTTTTTAAACCTCTCACATGATTAAGAAAGGTAAAATTCCAGTAAAGTAGCCTTCATTAGAACCAAATATGCTTCTTATATCAAATGCCACTTGGTGCATTTTCTTTTGAACACCAGTATCTTTCAACAGAACACATTGTGTCTGACTTGCTGGTGACAGGATATAAAATTTCGTATATACAACATCCAGATGCTTTATGTAATTATTGAAACCTAAAACTACTGGATGCTATAGTGTTTCCCCCTTTGTAAGTATGACTTAAATTGGGGCTCTCATAAAAAATAAATGCAATTCTAATGGGAACATTTGTCCCTCTTCTCCAAGCTTCCGCATAAGCAGCACAGCTGTAAGATGATTTTCAAGATACTCACTGTTTCCAGTGTTGAATGATGCTAATCCTTGGATCTTCTGGTTACAGGAAGAAATAGCCAAAGACCTTTTGTCGGGAGATGATGAAGAAACACAGTCTTCTGCTGATGATTTGACACCATCGGTTACTTCACATGAAACAACGGACTTTTTCCCTCGACCATTAAGATGTAGGGAAATGAATGTTGTCAGTTTTCATGTGCCAAAATTCTAATTAGGAAGATTAAGATTGTGGGCTTGCGTCAGTCGTTATTTAACTTTCTTCAGAGAGAACACATTCTGACTTTGCTTGGTGATCTCAGCTTTTGCAAATGTAGACATGGCACTAACCTTCCTAGAATGACATTTTGGTGTTCCCTGATCCATTTGTATTTTTAATTGATATGGATGACTGCAGAAAAAAAAAGTTTGAATGTAATTGTCAAATTTCCATCATTGCAGTGGTGCAATAGTGCTAATTATACTGCCTACAAAAGGTAACACTACTGGCTGGTAAACTCAGCCAGTAGACTCGCACCAACCTGTATAACTTAATTTGCACCCAATCAAAATTGCTTAAGCATGAATGCTAGGACACATTGGAAACAAGTGGCCCACTTGTTATATTGTTTCATTTCAACTAACCAAAATATATAACATTGTATTGAAAATCCTTCAGTTCATGTTTTCTAAACTTACCAGTTTCTAACTAGAAATTGTACTTAATGATAGCCTGAATAATGTCCACATTAGAGTCAATAATGTGTTTGCTTTTTGCCCCCTTTCTTTCAAAATGGTTTATGTAATGCCTTGCTTGAGATAACATTAACATAAACAATTGTTGCAATTTACTTTTCCCAGCCACTTACGATCCAGGCTAATTTATCTGAATTTTGCTTAGAAGTGGGAACAGGGACCATAAGAAATTCTAAGATGATTCAAGTTTCTGCTAAACACTGGTGTTACTTGTATTGCTTTAAACTGAGGTGTGGTATTACAGTGACTATGCAAACAGGTTACTTTATGTAAAGCATTGTAAAATGTACAAGTTTATACTTGAGAATGCAAGTGAAAGCAAAAGGTGGAAACTGGACAACACGCAGAATCAATTTGAGAGAGTGTAAAAGACCAGGTTCTTAAAAGACATTTATATATAATGGCAGGAGGAGGCAAATGGTTGTCATTCTCATGCAGAATGTAACTAAGAATGAATCAGAGTAATTCTATTACCTGGGTCTCAAAAGGTATTGGAGCTACACACACACACACACACACACACACACACACACACACACAATATATGCTATTGCAGTTGGTGAATAATTCTGAATTAACTCTTGTGCCTTTTCTGTTACACAAGCAAACACTACCTGTGACGGTGATAAAGAATCAGATGGTGAGGATGTAGAAGTAGATACTGGCAATTCATCTGAAGATTTGCGGAAGGTAATATTTGGAATGGTTCAACTTAAACAATTGAAAATTATTTAGGGTATAATCATCTTGACCTTGGAAGTTTATGAGCATCCCCAGCAGAGTTGGGGGAGTGGCAGAGACAATCTCCACCTCCTGCTCTACATTTTATCCGAGGTGCTTTGGCAGGAGAGGGAAGAAGGCTGGAGGATCAGCAGGATCTGTCCTTGGTGCTTCAGCCTCCTTCCCTCCCTGTCCCCTTTCCACACTCTGAAGTTGATAACCAAGCCTGGGAGAGGCAGCTGGCACCCTTTTTTCTGTACCAGTTGGGTGGGTAGTGAGGTCATTGGAACACAGATGGACAGCTGTGAGGTCAGAGCTTTGTTTCCATCCTTGGATCTGAACATGTAGGTATCCTGTGGTGCCAAAGACAATATCTAGGAGATGTAGGAATGCTCTTAAATAATTACATAAATGGTTTGAAGCTAAGTACTACTGGAAAAATGCCTTGTTTTGGAGTTGTATTTATTTATGGCCTTGAGCAGGATTCAAAGTACCATGGGGAGTGTTCTTGCTTGTCTACAGAGGCATTCAGGCATCTTTCCAACAGTAACCTTAGAATTGCACTGTGGTCTGCTAGGGTGGCCTTCAATAAGTTGTGGGGGAGTAAGGTCAGAAGAAGATAGTGTGTGACCATGGCAACAAGGGTGTACTTGGATCTTATGCCAAGAGAGGGACAGCATTTGGATAACAAATGTATCATGAGAGCTATGTATAAATATTTTTAATTATTTGATTTGTACCCAGCCTTTCTACCAGAAATAGTTCTCAGTGCAGCTTACACAATTAAAATGGATTAAAATTATATAAAATAACATATCATTCAAAAAAAGTATAATAATGGATGCTTTTTAAAAAAATCTCTTCAGGAAATAATGATTGGATCACAGTACCAAGCAGAAATACCACCTTATTTAGGCAAAAGCACTGATGATGGAAAGGGTAAGTCATCATCATTATCATTATTACTTCTATTATTACTGATTTAAATATTTAGGTTTTATGTCAAGGTTTTAAAATTACATTTTGAAAAGTGGCATTTGCATCTAAAGCATAGAAAAGAATACCGTGGGGTGCTTTGGCCCTTGCAAGTTTCCTTGTGTCCCACAGATTTTGTTCTGCAAACACTATATCCCAGTGATTTGTTATTTTTATTTTGGTGAACAAAAAGAACCCACCTACTGCTTGTGCTGCAGAGGTTTTGTGCTTCCCAGAGAAAACCCTGAAACAAATGGACATGCTTATTTCTTGATTAGGACAAGTTGGCAGAGCTCCCTTGTGTGAGCTCTTCTGACCAGACCTTTTCCAGGTACAGTAGTTTTTGTTTGTTTCCAATTGCCCATTCGTTTTGCGGGCAGTAAGGGATGGCACTGTGCATGCTGTTTTTGTCCTCTACATCCATGTGAAAGGCAGTTCCCACCTCAGTTCCCAGACTCCATGTGTTGAGCAGGCAGGTTGGAAGGGTCATTCTGCTTGCATTTGGTTGAACACTAGTAGAACTCTCTGATCATGCAGAGTTCAGGTCATGTTTAAGCAAATACAAGTAGAATGCCCCTTCAGGTCTTGCTGGTTATTTAGCTGAGTTGGGGGCAGAGTAGGGGACTGGTGCACACAAGGACTTGGGGACCGGAGCCAGCTTGGCCAGTCCTATCAGTTGAAACCAGCGCATTCGAAACCATCGGTTGAAACCAGGCATTGCATTTTGCCTGAAAGAAAATAAACATTCACTATTGCTGTTGAGTAAAAAGACTGGAGGTTAGGGGGAAATTTTGCATCAGAACTTTTCCAGAAATAAAATGATGAGTATCTGATTTTGCATGTTTATTTGATTTCAGTAAACAAACTTTTTTTAAAAAAAATATTCAGTAGTGATGTTAAGTACTGCTTTAATATCTGGAAGAGTCTTTGCATAGCCCAAAGCATTTGTACTTAAATATTTCATTAAAAAATGTACTTTTTATAACTTGATTGTTATATGCAAACAAATTCAAAGCTTTGCTTAGGAATTATTTTTACTGGGATACTTATAAATATATTGTAATATGACAACTAACAATAACATACCACTTCCTTGTACTACTTACATTTTATGTAAGAAAAATTAAGATAATGAAAATTAGTCTAACATGAAGATCTGTGCACATACATGTACGTGCTTCCTAGCAATAATAGCTCACAAAAAGTTAATTACAAGTTTTTTTATTTATATTTGATTGCTACTGTATTCATTTCACTTGTATAATTTGATATGTATTCATTCCTTTTGTTACTATTAATTTTATGAAACAGAGGTATTCTAAAGTTGGAAATATTTCCTCTCCACACTGTGGAATAATTATGAGATGTGAAAGCAGTTTCTAATGGCTACCTTTGAGACTGCTGTAGAAAGAAATAATGACACCATCTTACAACAGTTTCTCCACTGCTTCTAACTTCTGGAGATGCCTTAAAATTATGCAAGTGATATCCAAAGCTGCTGAGAGAGATGGGAGGCTTAATGATCTAAATTAAGTGGTTGTTAATTGCCTTAAATTTAATTGCCTATTAAAATATCAGAAACACTTGTGGGATTCCAAGAAAGGCAAATGAAACTTCTCTTTTAAACATGGCTTCATTTCCATATCTTCTTTGGCAAGATATGCTAGAAAATGATTTCAAAAGACAGAAGTAGCATTTTAGTCTCTTATTTAGCCATGCTTCTCAGGATAGGAATGTTAATTGTATCTCCTTCCCCCCTCCACCTCCCCAAAAATCTAATGCTGAGTTTCCTGGAAAATTTGCAAGTTTGAAGCATGCTGTTTGCAGTACAATGCAGGTACTTAAATATTTGGCTATGGCAAATACAGGGGTTTATAAGTCTTGGCCAAACCAGCAATATGGTTGCCAGAGTCCTTCTAGCTTTCAGTTGGATGCAACCAAGTGCCTTTGTGCAGCAGCAAAGGCCTTAACGCCACCACAGTACACTTTTCTGGTGAGAAAAATGAGGCAGAGAAGAGAAACAGCATGTTTTTCCAACTCTCATCCCAACTTTCCTTTCAGTGTTTGCGCTGGTGGGGGGCATGGCTACTGTTGGAATGTATAAGTCTCAACTCTGAGAAAAATACCTTTTGCTTGTTATGCTCACCAGAGGGCAGTGCCACACTTGCCATTGGAGGCATCATTGCTGAAGCCTCTGTAAATAGTTCACATCTGGAGGTAAAGTGTCTGTCATGAATTTCAACTGTGCATTTTAGTGTCAAATAAGCATGCTCATTGGAAAATGTGCAGAGGATGACTCAGAACTTGTGTTTCAAGTGTCAGTTTCTTGATAGGTTAATCTTAGAGTATGTGCTAACAAATTATTAAATTTTAGAAACCGAAATTAACTTCTGAAAACTAATATCTTCCAGTATTGCCATCTGCTTCTAGTAGTGTGATATCTTTTAATCCTCAATGCACATTTGCAAATGTAAATACTTTTAAGAAGCCCTTGTATGAGTTTGAGTTTTTTCTTGATCTGGAACTATTGCATTTTTAAACCTTCCAAAGACAAAAACTATCTGGACAGTTGACAAAAGTTAAAACTCTACAATACAGTATAACAAGACTTAGTATATTACCCATGCTTTTTAGGATTTTCTTTCAAGGTGCTTGATTTTGATTCTGTTTTACTTGATCCATCTATGCTAATGCTTCTTACTTCCTTATTTTTGTGGCTAATATACTCATACTGCATATTTTCTATCCTCCTGCCTCTTTGTCATACGAAAATCTGTTCCATAACTTCTGTTTATATTACTTTTCTTTTTCATATAGCATATGAAAATGAAGACCAGCTACTTTGGCAACCTGATGTGATTTCAGAGAATAAAGTTAAAGAATATCTTTTTGAGACATCTTTAAGAACTGGAAATGAAAAAATGATTGGCCGAATCCCCGAGGGAATACATACCCGAGACAATGAACAGGTATTTTTCTTAAATTAGAACATAGATGAGTATCCAATGGGATAACGTACAGTGGAATAAGGGATAAGCTCAATGGGATAAGGTACAGTGTAAACTTAAATGAAAGAGAATATCCTCACAATTGTTTATTGATACACATTTGGTCAAAACTGTAACCTGGACTGTTGTTTTAAGCAACAAAAGTAAGTCAAATGAAGACCAACACGAATTTGTTTTGTTTTTTTCCTTAATAGTAAAAAAGCACCAGGCTGGCAAATTATACACATATAAGATACATGGGGGAACTGCAGCCAGTGTGGGTTTCCTGGCCCTTCCCCTTCCCCACAAGTACTTTGGGATGTATGTCTGCTCTTCACAGTCTTACATGTTTAATGTTCTTTATTCATAATATTCTTAATTGGAAATTTTGGGAGACGCTTTCACAGCTGAAGGTGCAAAACTGTAATTCTGTGTAGCTCTATAATTTACACAATATATAGTGGCTTCACTTCTGTAGGCAGGAGCACAGTTCTGGTTAGGGGACACTATTGTCAGTGGAAGGGGAGGGAGGCAACTATTCCCACATCCTTCTTGACCACATAACTCTGCACTAGATGTCTGGGAGATCTTACAGAACAGTGTCAGAGCCAGGAAGGGTGAGAATTTGCAGAATTAGTTATCTTCTCTCCCTTCCCCCAGTAGCATTCCTGTGCTTGATGATAAAACAGGACTGAAATGGACAGTAGGCAGGTTCCAACAGCGTATCTTCTGATATTGCCTTGGTCTGCATAAAGGTTCCTTTTATATTTCTTTAAATAAGTGGAAAAATATGTGGTAATAAGGTCAACACACGGGATTCACATGTGCATATAATCATTTTACTGTGCTTTTCTTCTGACTAGTTTAACAAGAAGTATTGCAATCTCTCCTAGGCACTCTATGAACTTTTCAAATGTAACCACAATGTGAAAGAAGCAGTTGAAAAGTACTGCTCAAATGGAAAGGCATCTCAAGGTAAGAAATCTCTGGTAAGAGATTAAGCCGGCAATCCTGTACACACATGGGAGTAAATACCCTTGAACTTAATTGTACTTTCTTTTGAAGATACTTGCATTGCATTGCAATGTACGAGTTATGATTTAAATCTGACAGAAATGAGTTGAGGTGACAAGTTACGTATCCCAGTTCCTCAGTTCTTATAATAGCAGAACAGATTGCTTAGCTGCTATCAGAAAGATGCAAGTATTACAGTTGGCTAGTTCCATATAATTATGGAAGTAGATACTAATTTTTTGTGTGAGATTACAGATTCATTCTGCAACTTCTGTTCACTCATAAGTGTTAGGTAACATTTTCAAGAAGGAACACAGTCAGCAGCCTTTCCTGATATACTATTGCAGTCCTACAACACTTCAGACAGCAAAAAGAGGTGCTGCAAATGAGGCTATTTAATAGTAAAAACTCCTGTGTGTGCGCATCCCCCGAACTAAACTGAAAGAGCTTTAGTTGCAAAATATAATTGGTTACTTTTTTGTTCTAGAAATGTCATAACTAGAAAAAGATGTCTGTCAAATTTGTCCATGTTAAAGAGGATATTGTTGCAGTTTTTAAATTAAAAGATGCATTCTGTTTGATAACTTTATATTGTTATTTATTTTATAATGTTATTTTTATATTGTCAGTTTAGTAATTTTCTTCATGTTGTGAGCCGCCCCAAGGCTTCGGCGAATGGGGCGGCATATAAATGTCTTAATAAACAAACAAACAAATTTTAGAGAACTTTTATTGTTGGGCAGAAAAGACATGGAATAGTAATAATAAAAATTGAGATTATTGTGACTTGCCTTGGGCTTGACCTAAAACTCTAAATAAGAGCAATGGAGCTATTTGTCATGTATTGTCCTGAATAAGTGTTATAAATCAAATTAGATGGGCACAAAATAAGAATGACTGTGTTGAGAATACTATAATTGTACCAAATTGAATTATACATAATTATATTCAACATATTACATAATTGAATGCTGAGCTCTTCTGAATATGCTTGTTGCCCAAATGCAATCACTTAGATAAGATTGAGAGGGGGAGGAGGAAGAGGAGATTATGTAAGCCACCTTGAGTTCCCTGAAGGAAAAAGGTGAAATGTAAGTATAAAAAATTAAAAATGTCTGCCTGAATGGATTCATCACAGGATGTGAAGCTTTCTTCTCTGCCTATTAGATTCATGCTCGGCTGACGGAAACCCATTTCTATATGTGGATTGTAATTCTTGGGTTGGGAGTATTTTCTTTGCTGTCTAATAGGTAGGATGGCTACATATTTGCCAGAATATCAAATCTTAATTGCTTCTGTTTCTCTCAAGAAATGACTGCCTGGACAGAAGAAGAATGTAGAAACTTTGAACATGCACTTCTGATTTATGGGAAAGATTTTCATCTCATACAAAAAAATAAGGTAAGTTGGCAAAATGGAAAATGAATCAAAACAAATGCAGACAAATTCATATGAAATTTGAGAAGAAACCAATTAAATGGGATAAAGTCAGATATGAGTAGAGTAATATGAACAGCATATTGTTCCTGACTGGCTGTTTGCATGTTAAATTTACAACAAATGTAACATTGCTCATTTAGTAAATGACTCAGCCTGTTTATGTCTGAAATAGCCTGCAAAGGAATGTCATTACTTTGGATGTTTATCCCTTTCTTTTTTCTTTTCTTTTTTTGAAACTGGCTGCTCTGCTCATTTAGTTTTCTGCTGTTTCACTACCACACAAGTGCTAATTACTGTTTGAGGCTAAACAAGTAAAACATCCAGTTTAGTCAAATCTTTCCTGAGCTACAGGGAGTTACATCTCCTACATCTCGTGAGTGCTGCTTCTCTTCTAAAATGAGGCAGTAAATACTTGCTGATTCTTAAATTCACATAAGAAAGGGGGCTTGGGCTGATGAATGTTTATGTGAAAATGAAGATGATACCTTCTTGCCTTCAGTTTCAGAGGAATTACATCAGTAGTGCATGCATTCATCTGAGTACCATTCTTGCTTTCCAGAGAGCATATGAAAGTGGGAGAGGGCAGGTTGCACGAAGCAACAAGACAGTGGCTCCTCGTCCTAACGCAATCTGTTTGTGGGGTGCCTGCTCAATGCAAAGGAGACTTCTCTCTCAAGCTCACAGCATAGGAGGACTTGCAGGCCAGGCAGAAGGGTACCGTAATCCATCCAGCCAGGGTTCCAGATGCTTGCAATTGGTTTGCTAGCAGAAGCATTGATCAGTTTAGTTATTCTTTCAATTTTAAATAAGACACCTCTGTGGCAACCTTCTTCGAAGCAGTCATGGTAATACAGGATGTGAATGTTTTGGTTTCCTTGATTTATAGAAGAGCACTTGTGCAGCAGAGCAGAAGCAGTGGATGAGTCATACTTCCAGTTGGGTGGGAGTTGTCTCTTGGTCTTGTAGAACTGAGCCTACCCATATATTCTCTTCTAAATCAAAATGAGACAAAATTTGGCATCTTCATCCTTCCAGTTTTTCTCAGTGCCTGAGGAGAATACCAAGAACGTTGTTGCCTATGTGATCCTGAGGGCCTCACATTGTGTTGCACAAGTTGTGAGAGTCAGGATCTTCTTTGTCAGCTTGTTGATCTTCTCTTTGATATCATCCTAGGTACATTTTAGCCATGGGAATATATTTTGTCTGCAGAACATGGTCAACTAGGATGGACCTTTTCAGGAGTGTGTGTGAAAGCTAAAATTGTCTAAAAGCTGCAGTAGATACTTAGATACTTAGAAACACATATTGGCCAGGAGTGTGTAGCTCTTGCCTAATTAGGAAAGGGGACTTGGATAGTTCTCTCCTGTATGTGCACATGTATCTGTAGAGTCAATGCTCGTGTATCTGTTTGTCACCCCTCAAACAGTAAAAATATAGTCCAGGAAGGAGAAAGAACCATGCATCCAGTTCTCCTAGTATAATCCTGTATAAATATACCAATATGATGGCTGTTTACACAGTTCTTTCCCTTCTTATATGGTTGCCTGCAAGTAACTTGCCGCAGGCAACCTGGTGAATGACACAATTGCAAGCCTGCATTCAGTCAAAGTACTTAAGAAGGAAAATTTAAAGTAGACCTATCTGTAGCCAATGTATTATATTGCTTTAATTCTTTTAATTACCTCTTCTGAAAAACGTAGATCCCAGTGATATGGACTAGGCTGTGGTCTTTGCTAAAGCCTTCTCTCTGGGAAGGCTGTTGGTAGTTGCCTCTTCAAAGCTTGTCTATTGCAGCATATTTATCCCGCCCTCTAGCCAAAAAGTCTCCCAAGATTTATTTATTTATTTAGGGGACTTCTATGCCGCCCCATTCACCGAAGCCTCGGGGTGGCTCACAAACCATAAATAAATAGAATTCAATAAAACAATATAAATTAACAATATAAATTAAGTCACCCTGGCCAAAGAATAAAATGAATAAATAATATTAACAATTAAAATAACATTTGAATAAAAATAACATTTGAATAATCTTTATTTACAAAGATAAGTTAAAATACTCTCATGCAAAAATATTTAGATTTATTCTTCTATTGTATTAGTGAAACCGTTGTGCAAAAATAATAGCAAACATTTACCTTAGTGCATTAATGGAAGGGTCATGGGATCATGCATGTTGCTCCTGCCCGCTTCATTCCTATTCTTCCTGCATTAAGTGAACGTCCAAAAGTCGCTTACAGTCCTCACCAGATTTGGAATCCCTGTGTAACTATGGTGTGGACTAGAGCCACAGTTCAGATATTCCTGCACAACGCAGGAAGGTTGGGAGTGCAGCATGAGGTGGGGCCAGCACAAGCAATATCACAAGCCCTCAACAGAGAAAATTAATGTATGTTTGGATTAGGACTATTTCATATCTGATTATCTGGAGGTGGTGTCTCCTTCTTACAGCTATTAAAATGCCCTTCTTGTGAAAAAATAAAAGGGTATGCTTTTATAAAGGTCCAAAAACCTAACAGCAACAAATTGCAAACAAAGCCTGCATGTCAAGTAATAAACCCCCTTCTCTTCCATTTCTGTCCTGAAAATTGAGATGGGCTTTCGCATCTTTGATCTGGAATTCATTTATACTAAAAATACTGCTTTTAATACTTTGAAATTAGTATTTTTTCAGTGACTGCTTATCAGAGACCAATATAAAGGCTTGAGTGTGTTAATTATGTTTTTTCTAGGTGAGAACCAGAACAGTTGCTGAATGTGTAGCATTTTACTACATGTGGAAGAAATCAGAACGATACGACTATTTTGCACAGCAAACAAGATTTGGAAAAAAGAGGTACAACCACCATCCTGGAGTCACGTAAGTTCAATGACCTTAAAGCGTTTTTTTTTTTTTTTTAGTTTTGCCCTCCCCTTCTCCAGAATTTCCCAATGTTGTCCTTGTTATAATAGAGCATGGGTGATACTCTGAAGATACACCTTGCAACTAGTCCCTATTAAATAATCTTAATATGATTATACCCTACAGGGACTATATGGATCGGTTGGTAGATGAAGCAGAAGCTCTTGGTGGAGCTGTGCATTCTTCAGCCATAACATCAAACAGCAGATCAGAGCCTATCCCTGAACAGCAGCTAAGCATCCTGAACTCTATCACTGCCAATGATTTGACAGGTAATTGAAGGAAAAGATGTCATGGAACAGTTTAATGCTACTGAATGTTAAGTTACGGTGATCTTTTGGATAAAATATTTTTCTTTCTTTCAGCACTGACCAACACTGTAGCCACAGTCTGCCACTCTACAGATGTGAACTGTTTAGATGATGCCTTCCCACCTCTGGATAGTTTGCCCCGAACAGCAGTTAATCATGTGCCTGTCGTAACAGAAGATTTGCTTAACTTGCCTAGTAATGGTGAAAGTGATTGTTTTAATTTATTTGAGACTGGATTTTATCACTCCGAGTTAAACCCAATGAACATGTGCAGCGAGGAGTCTGAAAGGCCTGCCAAGAGACTAAAAATGGGAATTGCAGTCCCAGAAACCTTCATGAATGATGTTTCTGTAAACAACTTGGGTGTTGATTTTGAGAATCACACGCATCACATTACCAGTGCCAAAATGGCAGTCTCAGTGGCTGACTTCAGCAGTCTCTCTGCAAATGAGACAAATGGCTTTATCAATGCTCATGCATTGCACCAGCATACTGCCCTCCAGTCAGAATGAATTTAGCAGCCAACTGAAGAGGCAGTGAGCGCTGTTGGCAGTTCAAGGTAAACTTGATGAGAATGATCAAGTTTGCTTAGTCTTTCACTGGAAGTTTGAACTATATGACATCAGTGATGTCTTTATGTACAGAACTATATCTTGATTTATCAAGAGTAATTTCACTTTTTTCCAATCCATAAATATGGAGACTTCATACAATGTTTAGCAGAGTTTGAGGACTAAGAGAACTCTGTGGTGCAGCTTTAAGCTCTGCTTCCTCTTTTTAAACCTGTAGACAGAGACTGCTGTCTCAAAACCAGCACAGAAGTTCTGAACTGATTGCAGTGGCGTTTAGTCTAAGTTGCTTCTGCCCTAATGGATGCAGTGGAATAGCAATTGTTTACAGGTACCAGTCCTGATCCCTGCTCAATGTAGCATTTAAAAAAATAAAAGAAAAGAAAAAGCAGGGAAAGGTTTCTTTAATTTAAACTGCACAACACACGAAGATATTTTTAAACGGAACCTTCTCTCATCTGATACTAAACCAGAGCACTTCAGTTTACAATACAACAATTTCATCTTGGTGGATACTAGCACAAGGGACTGTAGGAGCAAAGTCTGAAGACACATTTGGATGCTCTTACCAAATTATAGGCCATGGCTACCTTACACAAAGATGTCTATACTGCCCAAAGGTTTTTGTGTACTTAAAACCTGTTGGCTGAAATGATGTGGTGTATTTGCGGGGGGTGGGGGTGGGGGGTTGTCCACACTCCCCAGGAGTGTAATGTGAAAAACAACATCAAATGTTATGTTACTTTTCCTGAGGCCACTGGGGGATAATGGTACAGTCTGCACAGCTTAGGATTTGCCACTAATGATTTACATCTTAGGACTTGCCTTAAGTTCAGAGCACTGCAGTTCAAAATGTTAAACTTATGAGGGACTCTAGATTCACAGATGGTGATGATGCAGTAGAACATTGTTGATGCTGTAATTGCATTCCAGCATGGATATGTTTTTCTTCTGGATTGATACAGGCTCAAGTGCATTTTATAGTTTGGAGAGAAACCTCTGAGAAGGCTGTTCTTTTTCTTTCTTTTTCTTTTTCCTTTCAGATAACTTCATAGATGCAGATTTGTGAAAAGTCATTAGAGTTTTGGCTATCAGTTGTGTTATTACTCAGAAGGTATTGGTTATGTCTCCTGAATGACACCAAGTTCTACAAAAATGCTGAACTTTACTACAACACAGTTGAAATACAGTCAACCATGTCTAGTTTTGCACTGGAAATTATACACATTTAATTTCTTTTAAATATCTTGCTATTTCTTTTTCAAGGGCAAATTTGTCAGTGTTGGTAGTGGTGATTGCACTGCTTAAGTAGAAAGCAGACTCCTTACTTAATGCTTCAAAGGGAGGGTATTTATTCTACATACTGTGAACTGCATTGACATCCTCAGTTTGAGATGCAGCATAGTGCTATGTTTTTTTCATGGCACTGTAACAAAGATGGCTTTGTAGAATTCTACACCATAGCACATTTAACAATTTTAGCAACTTCATTTAGCAGAGTGGGCAAAGGTGGTTGGTGATCTGCTCTAAAGCATACTTCAAAAATCCATCTAGTCATTCTAATAAGTACACAGTGAGTAATGGGTAGCCTTGGCCCTGTGTCGCATTCTGACACTTTTAGCCGAATTGTCAGCTTCTTGTTGCTGTGGTTTGTGCTGAATTCTGTATCTTGTTTCTTTCTGTTTCTGGATCCACACAGCTTATGTAATTTTGTAAAATACTGGTCCCGTTCTTTCTGTTATACACGTTTATGGGTTTACAGTGGCTGGTCTGTATAAAAATCATTACACAAAAATGTCTGAATGCTTATACCAGTTGCACTTAAATGAACACACCCATTCTCATTAGCTGATGCAGTACTATGTTCAGTTTATCTATGCATTGCTGGGGTCTTAATGAAGACCGAGACAGTCTAGTTTCTCGTCTAAAGTTTTGATTGTCAGCAAGTTGAATGGACACTTTAGTTATTTAATAAAGACTTTTGACCAAAATTCTGAAAATGGTATGAGAGAACAATGAATTCTGGCTAGTTTTAATAGATTTTTAATTGCTGATCTAATTTAGCCTGTTGGCTAGCTAGCTGGTAATGTTTACTTTTAATTCCTTGTTAAAATGAGGCAATAATTTGCAAGATTATGTAAATATGTACATTCTGCATATCTTTTTAGATATCTATTTCAATATTTTCTGACTACTTCTGTGTATAGTAACATTTTGTGCATGCTTGATGTGTCATTCATAAATTTGTACCACTATGACTTTATTCATGTAAAATAGCTATTTATTGAATTTTCTTTTAAAAGCTGGACTTAACCTGTTTTTCTCTATTTTAAACATTTTTAATGAAGAAATTGTTACTGTTTATTAAAAGAATTGCGTTTGAGGAGCAGTTTGAAGATGGCAGAACTGTAACCATATGGTGAAATCTACATTGCCTTGATTCTTAGTGGGTAAAGCACAATTCTTCTAACAAACTGTGATGACTTCTTTTTTCATTGCTAAATATATTCTCCCCTACTTTCATAAACAAACAAACCAAAAATCCATCATGGGCAACTGCAGTTTGGTAGATGTATCACTTAACCACAGGGACTCTGAAAAGGATAGCTGATTCTCTTAGCAATGTAACTGGTGCTGTGATTAGAGCAATACTACTTTTGTTAGCCATTTCATAATCTCATTGATAGCTTTTCAAAATTTTATTTTTCTGGGTCTTAAGGTCAAACTGCTGACTTCACTTGAAGGCTGTACAATGCTGTCTGAAGTATACAAAATTGTGTACAATGCAGTTGATTTGTATAGTTTTCATTTGAAAACATGGTCACAACCATATATTTAATTTCTGATCCAGTAGTGTATTAGTGATACTATTTAGTTTAACCAAGGTCTTTAGTGAATATTTCACATTTGAATGTAAACTAGTAGATAACTGACCATTAGAAGACTTTGTTTGCCCAGTGTTATATGCATACTGTCTATAAATGGAAAACTAAATTTATACAGTATCATGGTTATGAGTGATCCATTAGAATGGGAAAACTTTCTAGTTATTGTTCAAGAACAGCTGAGGACGGTGGTCCTTCCTGAAGCAACCAGTAATTCCAGTCATTCTTAGATTCAGGTTGGTATTCCCTGCGCATAATGGCATAAATTAGTGACAATCGCAACCAGTTTTAGTATCTGATGCCCAAGAGGAAGTTGCTATTGTTGCATTGGTTTTAATATTTGTACATAAACACTGATTTTTTTGAACATTATTTTGTATTTGTTGTACTTTAATACCTGGTGTACAGTTCCAGAAATAAATGTCTGGAAACCTTTTTTCCTCCTGTGAAAGTTTTCATGCCTCTGCAACATTTATTTGTCACTCCAGCATTGTTAGACATACATGGGTTCCTTGGTTTTCCTTTTAAGTTTTCAAAAGTTCAGTCTCTGATAAGAAATGGAAACAGAATAGTAAATAGATCTGTATTATCACCATTGCAAGTGTGTCATCTGGAATGAAGGAAGGAAAGAATACACCTTCAGACAGGAGAACTGCTTTGTTCTTCCAGACTACCTAATCTTGTAAAGTGAACCCCAGGAGGTTCTCCAAAATTGAATTTGGCTCTTGGACTATGAAAGGGTTCCTACCTCTCATAGGCTACAGTCCACTTATTATTTATTGGACTGTTTAGTGAATGGCAATGCTAAATAAACACAGAAATCACATTCTAGATTTATGCCATATAGTGGAATTCAGCCACTGCCAGCAATCCTTAACTGCTGCAGCCACTCTACATAAGCTGTTCCTTCCCAACCTGTGTCCATGGTATTAAGACTGAATAGAAGTCTCTCTGTCTACTGAACTTGCCAACGCATTTACATTTCTATAAATGTTGATCCAGAACTAAGTCTCTCTGAGTTCAGTACCTGGGATAATTTAAAACTGACTCTCAGGTGTGTAGGTACAGGGTTTGCAGCCTAAGAGAAAAATCAGAAAATATGGAGATCTATGTTCGTGAACAAATATTAATGTAAACCAATAATTAACTGTTGCTTGATATTGGATTGTATCATAGTTTTTTACTATTCTGAATACGGATTTACTAGGTCACTGCAATTTTTATACTATTCTGAAGATGATGCATAGTTGTGTAATGAAGGCTCTATTTAATACTACAATGCTGGAAGAGTTTTGCTATCAGTCAAAGGCCCAGAACACAAAATATCTTACTGGATGGTCACACAGGTCAGTTGTTCTGGGAGTCTCTGCACTTGGAAATAATCTGCCAAAGTTAAGTGCCTCCAGAATGAATCAAGATAACAGGTCTTCTATAGGTATATGACAGAGGAGGGCACTGAATGGAAATTAAGACCATGTAGAATTGAAATGAGGCTTGTATGGTCAAGGCTGCAAGACATGCAACTTCCCCCATACAAGTCATACCCACAAGTAGAAAATAGAAGCTGATACATATTGATAATGGTGAAATGTGGCCTTGCTCAGTTTTCAAAAGTCTACTTGGAGTTTCTAGAGAAGCACAGGTAACTATTATTTCAATTAAAGCACTGCAGCATACTTAAAGGTCAAATAGCATTGTCAAACAGTCATTTAATCAACTTCCTTTTAGACAGTAATTGATCAAATGAAAATTTATTTGCATAGTTTTCACTCCTGCTTACAGTAAAATCTCGAAATATCCTCAAACCTCCCAAAAATGTGTTTGGAACTTGCAGTTCTACTACTTAGTTAATCAAGACTTACTACATTTGGATGCATCTGCTCTTATTTTAAATGTGATGCTTCTGACATGAATAAAGAAAGGAAGGCTAAGACTTGGTGGTTCTATGTAGTGGTTAAAGCTCGGAGTTAAATCTTTAACAAAACATTTTTTCACCTTTTGCTACTTAATTGTTCCAAGAAGCATAGCCATTCCTTCTGAGAAGACCACCAAAGGGATAAGTGAACCCAATATGGTAGTAAAACCATTATGCAGGTGCCCATAAAAATGGATTTTCTCTGCCCTCAATGGCCTTTTCCATGTTCAGTATGAACAAGGATGCAAAAAAACATATTTCCAGTATTATTTGTATCCTGCCTTTCTATAAAAATGACAGCTTACAAATCACCAATAAAACTTACTAAAACAGATAAACAAATACATTAAAATGCACTAAAATGCAATTTAAAACAAAAAATAAAGTTTTTAAAAAACAGCATTCAACTCAACAGACCAGCTAGCAATTCAAAATCATGCTTGAATAAAATGACATTTGAATGAGAGCAAGTCCAGTTTTCCTTAGCAAGGGAGTTCATGACCAGGAAGCAGGTACCAAAAGTGCCCTCTTTTCTGTTGCCAGGAAGCACACCTCTTAAGATTGCAGTCTCAGAAAGCTCTCTCCTGAAAAGCTTAAAAACTGAGCCGCCTTGTATGGGAGATGTCAGTCTTTCAGGCAGCCTTGTCCTAAGTCATCCAGTTTATATGTTATAACCAGTACTTGAATACTGCCTGAAAGCAGTGTGGTAGCCAGTGAACCTGCTACAACATGGAAATCACATATACACAGTAATCTGATCCACTCAGCTATCTGGCTGCAGCATTCTGGACCAGCTGAAATTTTAGAACAGTTTTTAAAGGAAACTACACATGGAAAGCCTTTGCAGCAGTCCAGACAGAATGTAACTAAGGCACATGTGGTCATGACCAGATCAGATGTCTCTGGTAAGGGGTACAGTTGGCACAATAGCCTTAGCTGTCAATGGTATTGAAAACAGTCAAGATGTCTAATGAAAGACACACACAAGCACTCAGCTTCTAATGCAGATTTTTCAGCAAGGCATCCAAAGCAGTCCCTGTCCCTCAACCAGCCTGATACCATATTGATGTGGCTCTAGATAATGTGCCCTCTGGGAATCAGAGTGTATACGTTGGTGCACAGAGACATGAAGAGGCTGTTTGCACATTGCAGCAGCTCAATAGGGCTTAATTTAGCTGTCAGGGCTGTTTTATGATGCTTGAGCAGAGGCAGCTTGCCATGGGTTGTTACGCCATATGAACCCAGGCAACAGGTTGTTCAAGGGTTCAGATTTACAGACCTGCTTCAACTAATCCTGAATCAAGTTATGAGTTATTTTAGGGTGGTCTAACCCTGGAACAACTCCAGCTACCAGAGTTCCCATGACACAAATCATGGGCAGCATACAAAAATACCATCCACACATGCCTAGCAAAATCCAACAGCTCCCGCAGGCAGAAGTTCACCCCCCCCCCCAAAAAAAACACCTGGGGATCATGTTGTGAAGGCAGTGAAGAAGTCACCACCCCCCTTTTTTGCAAGCAAAGATCAATTGCAAGTTTGGATACATCTGGCTGCTTACATTTTGACAACTGTCAAATGTAGCTAGAAAGGGGCAGGGAGGCTTACCTGCTGCCTCTGAGGGGCAATGCAAGAGTGCATACCTGCTGGACTTTGCCAGCAGTCTCCCCTGTACAATGCCCACCATAGGCTCCCCATCCCTGCACCTGTCAATACATGCAGTTATGCACATACAGGTAAAAGATGGGGGAAAAGGTTTTCAAATGACTGGGCTCACCAACAACCCATCTTAAGCCTAATCATTTGTTTAGTTCACTGCAGGTTGTTTGCAGCAACCAATCCACCATGGCTTGGCCATACTGTTGGGGTGGGTTAACATGACATGTGCCTGTGCCCATTGTACTCAGGGCAGGAGGTAGGCTCATATGTTCATTTATTCTTTCCTAGCTTCCCACTGATTTCAGTAGAAGGGAGATAACAATGCTCGCTTTGAAGTCCATGATGGGAAGCAGGGAATAGGGTGGTCAGAGGTACAAGGGGTGTGTGTATTTGGATCTTGTGGATTCCAGGCCATCCATTACACCCTTAGCTTCAGTCTATAACATTTGTAGAGACCAATGGGGAATCAGCTACTTTGCACTGAGGTACAAGCATTTTTTGGGTGGGGAGGGGAAGTAGGCAAGTCTCTGATGGTGGAACAATAATTAAGCCCCTTCCTTTGCCTCCCTAGTAGGCCTTTGCTTGACTTCTCAACAGTTGCCTAAGTAGTTAAAAGAACCAGTGATCAGAAAAAACTGTAACTTACAGTATATCACAGAACTGAGTACACCCCTCACATTTTGTAAATATTTTATTATATCTTTTCATGTGACAATGCTGAAGAAATGACACTTTGCTACAATGTAAAGTAGTGAGTATACAGCTTGTATAACTGTAAATTTGCTGTCCCCTCAAAATAACTCAACACACAGCCATTAATGTCTAAACCGCTGGCAACAAAAGTGAGTACACCCCTAAGTGAAACTGTCCAAATTGGGCATTATTAGCCATTTACCCTCCCCGATGTCATGTGACTCGTTAGTGTTACAAGGTCTCAGGTATGAATGGGGAGCAGGTGTGTTAAATTTGGTGTTATCGCTCTCTCTCACACTGGTCACTGGAAGTTCAACATGGCACCTCATGGCAAAGAACTCTCTGAGGATCTGAAAAAAAGAATTGTTGCTCTACATAAAGATGGCCTAGGCTATAAGAAGATTGCCAAGACCCTGAAACTGAGCTGCAGCACAGTGGCCAAGACCATACAGCGGTTTAACAGGACAGGTTCCACTCAGAACAGGCCTTGCCATGGTCAACCAAAGAAGTTGAGTGCATGTGCTCAGTGTCATATCCAGAGGTTGGCTTTGGGAAATAGACGTATGAGTGCTGCCAGCATTGCTGCAGAGGTTGAAGGGGTGGTGGGTCAGCCTGTCAGTGCTCAGACCATACGCCACACACTGCATCAAATTGGTCTGCAGGGCTGTTGTCCCAGAAGGAAGCCTCTTCTAAAGATGATGCACAAGAAAGCTCGCAAACAGTTTGCTGAAGACAAGCAGACTAAGGACATGGATTACTGGAACCATGTCCTGTGGTCTGATGAGACCAAGATAAACTTATTTGATTCAGATGGTGTCAAGCGTGTGTGGCGACAACCAGGTGAGGAGTACAAAGACAAGTGTGTCTTGCCTACAGTCAAGCATGGTGGTGGGAGTGTCATGGTCTGGGGCTGCATGAGTGCTGCTGGCACTGGGGAGCTACAGTTCATTGAGGGAACCTTGAATGACAACATGTACTGTGACATACAGAAGCAGAGCATGATCCCCTCCTTCAGAGACGGGGCCGCAGGGCAGTATTCCAACATGATAACGACCCCAAACACACCTCCAAGACGACCACTGCCTTGCTAAAGAAGCTGAGGGTAAAGGTGATGGACTGGCCAAGCATGTCTCCAGACCTAAACCCTATTGAGCATCTGTGGGGCATCCTGAAACGGAAGGTGGAGGAGCGCAAGGTCTCTAACATCCACCAGCTCCGTGATGTCATCATGGAAGAGCGGAAGAGGACTCCAGTGGCAACCTGTGAATCTCTGGTGAACGCCATGCCCAAGAGGGTTAAGGCAGTGCTGGAAAATAATGGTGGCCACACAAAATATTGACACTTTGGGCCCAATTTGGACAGTTTCACTTAGGGGTGTACTTACTTTTGTAGCCAGCGGTTTAGACATTAATGGCTGTGTGTTGAGTTATTTTGAGGGGACAGCAAATTTACAGTTATACAAGCTGTATACTCACTACTTTACATTGTAGCAAAGTGTCATTTCTTCAGCATTGTCACATGAAAAGATATAATAAAATATTTACAAAATGTGAGGGGTGTACTCACTTCTGTGATATACTGTATGTGCTGTTAGAGACAAACCACTTAAATTTAAAAGGGTCTTACAAGTTTAATATGACTTCAATATGAGGCCAAAATGAAAGCATTTAATCAAGGGACTGGGGCAACTCCAATATGAGTTATGGCATTTGGGCCTGTTTAGCTTAGAAGAAATGAAAGTAAGGAAAGACACGATAGAGATGTACAAAGTTATGCTTGGTGTGGAGAAAGTAGAGCGGAAAACATATCTTCCCTCTCTAATAATACCAAACAAAGGGCCATT
>NW_025336087.1:5151282-5155686 GCF_004798865.1 Varanus komodoensis | reverse complement strand
AATGGCCACCAACTTCAATGGTTTATAAAGGGAATTACCTAAATTAATGGAGGTGAAGACTATCAATGGCTACTGGTGACGATGGCTACATACTAGGGCTAGTCTCAGAGGAAGGATGCCTGTGTAAACCAGTTGCTGGGGAATACAAGTGGGAGTTTGCTCATCAACATGTGAACAAATTCTTCTACTAGGTAGGTCTTGGGTCTGATTCAGCACTTATGCTGTTAAGAGATACCCCTAAAACACAACAGAAAATAAATATGCATGGTGAGAAACAGTAAAACTTGCAAGTAGAAACTTTAAACTAATTTATATTTAATGGCAGCAAATTGTGGCTAAAACTAACCCAACCTTTGCCAGAGTGCATGATGTTGGCTCTTTAAATATGCAACCTTCCACTGGTCTATTCATAGGATGCTGCATGACATGCAAACCCAGACACTTTTGGTTGTTAATGAGTTAAACAAGGCAAAGTTAACCTAACTAATTGTAGGTGCACTTGAGGTTGCATGAAGTCTTTGAG
This sequence comes from Varanus komodoensis, assembly GCF_004798865.1. NCBI lineage: Eukaryota > Metazoa > Chordata > Lepidosauria > Squamata > Varanidae > Varanus > Varanus komodoensis. The sequence continues at coordinate 5,155,163 of NW_025336087.1, read as the reverse complement.
TTCATACGCAATACAGCAACAGATGATTGGAAGTTGCATATTTGAAGGGACAGCAGTACACCTGGGACATGCAACCCAGAAAATTAATAATTAACTCACATCATGATATATGTGAACTGGCCTGCTATTACCAGCAAACCTGGTCAGTCATACTTTTTTCATTAGAAGGCATGACCAAAGGAATGAACCAAGGACCCTACCCCTATGTGAATTCATTATAAAAACCTTACAAGTTAAAGGCTATCCAGGCAATGTTTCCTCAGGTTCAGCTGATAATAGTGAAATAGTTTGAGAAGAGTTCTTCCCCTGGCATGATGTTTCGGAGAGCAATCAGAACAACACATCTAAGGGATCTGTGGATTGTACATTAGGGAAAGGGCAAATTTGGGGAGATCATTAGGCACATTCCTTTAAATTTCTAGTATGTATATTTATATCTGTCAGTTTCTCTCTATTACATTTCTGAAAAATTAATATGTAAATGCTTGACAATATTGTGTATTCAAATTATCAGTCTTAAAATTGTATATTTGAAATTCCTTATTCAGTCTCACCTCTGTACTTCATGGCTATACTTTATGTTTGGAAGATATTGCTTAAATTCTATTGGAAAACATTCAGGTAGGTCAAATTCCTGGTAACATACATTGGCTGCTTTGTCTGATGGAAAAGGAGAAGGAAAAACTTAAAAGGAGATTTGAAACAGTCACCAAGAGTTGCTCCATTTTACTATCTCTGACTTTGCTCAAGTAAACCATAATCTCAAAAATCACCATTCCTTTACTATCAGAATAAGAAGATTGAGGTGCTTTAAAACTAGTTCCCCACATGGAGCAACCATGTGGATTCCACTACAATGAAGGAATTAAAATTTGCCTGGATGGCACATTCTTCTACTCAAAAATGGGCGCAAACACTCGTAGGAACACCATCTGCAAGCAACACTGTTAAGATAGTAGCATGAGCTCTGAACTTCATCTTCTAAATGGCCATTATTATGCTCATAGAAATATCAACATCTAAATCTAACCTAGGGAAAAAATATTGCTACTTACCTGTGGAGCAATTGTTGACATATTGCCCCACTGCAAGTGGATTCTGCACTCTCGTTGTAAGCCAAAAGACATCACTCATTTTAAAGGGACCAAGTTGGTCTCTTCTGCTGCATGATCTGAAGGAAGTTATAATGTTAATCAGAGCACATATCCTTATTCTGACTGCTTGTTCTGCAATCATATGTACACTGCTTTGCAGAAGTATCCACCCCTCCCTCTTTGACTTCCGTGTTATAAGCTGGAATTGAAATGTATTTAATATACACTAGATACTCAACACTATGAACATGCAATATATTTTTACTGGGGCAGAAAAGTTAAGTAAACCAAAACAAACAGGCATTTCACAGTTGTATAAGGATTTATCCCTTTGCTATAACATGACTAAAGTTTGGTACAACCCATGTTCTCTAGAAGTTACATTCTGTAAGTAGTTGAATGGAGTCCACCTGTGAGCAATTCCAGTGCCACAGGATCTCAGATTAAATACACCTGTTTCTGAGAGGCCCAGTTTGTTGTAATGATGTATCCAAACAGCATCATGAAGACCAAAAAAGCTACTGTATTTAAACAATTCTGGAGTAAAGTTGGTCAGAAACACCAATTTGGATTGAGTTATAAAGGAAAAAAATCTCGAACTATGAGCATCCTCCAGAGCACTAAATTCATTCTTTCAAAATACAAAGAATATTGCTAAGCTGTGACACTAAAGAAGGCCATCAACCAAAAGTGACTGAGTAAGAATGGCATCAATCAGAGAAGCAACCAACAGGCCAATGGTAACTCAGAAGATGCTGATGAGATCCAGAAGAAACCATCCATGGGACAATTAACACCCAGATGCTCCATTGCTGAAACAAACCCACATCAAAGCCCATTTGAAATTTGTAGGAAGGCATGTCCCCTTCATGCATCACTGCCTTGTCGTGGTGAAGGGGCTTGCGTAGCTCAATGAAGCTATGAGCTATGCCATGCAGGGCCACCCAAGATGGACAGGTCATAGCAGAGAGCTCTGACAAAACGTGATCCACTGGAGAAGGAAAAGGCAACCCACTCCAGTACCCTTGCCATGAAAACCCCACGGACAGTACCAAAAGGCAAAAAGATATGATGCTGGAAGATGAGCCCCTCAGGTCAGAAGGTGTTCAATGTGTTGCTGGGGAAGAGCAGAGGGCTGGTACTAGTAGCGCCAGAAAGAATGAAGCGACTGGGTCAAAGCCAAAAGGACACTCAGTTGCAGATGTATCTGGTGGTGAAAGGAAAGTCCGATGCTGTAAAGATCTATACTCCATAGGAACCTAGAATGTAAAATCCATGAATCAAGGCAAGCTGGATGTGGTCAAACAAGAGATGACAAGACTGAACATCGACATCTTAGGAAACAGTGAACTAAAATAGACAGGAATGGGTGAATTTAATTCAGATGACCATCAGGTATACTACTGTGGGCAAGAATCCCTCAGAAATGAAATAGTCTTCATAGTCGATAAAAGAGTAGGAAAAGCAGTACTGGGATACAATCTCCAAAATGACAGAATGATCTCAGTTCGAATCCAAGGCACACCTTTCAACATCACAGTAGTCCAAGTCTATGCCCCAACCACTGGTGCTGAAGGGGCTGAAGTTCTATGAAGGCCTACAACACCTTCTAGAATTAACTCCAAAAAATGATGTCCTTATCATCATGCGGGATTGAAATACTAAAGTAGGAAGCCAAAAGATAATCGGAGTAACAGGCAAGTTTGGTCTTGGAGTACAAAATGAAGCAGGGCACAGGCTGGTAGGATTTTGTCAAGAGAATACGATGGTCATAGCAAACACTCTTTTCCAACAACCCAAAAGACAACTCTACACATGGACATCACCAGACAGTCAACACAGAAATCAGATTGACTATGTGCTTTGCAGCCAACGATGGAGAAGCTCTATACAGTTATTAAAAACCAGACCAGGGGCTGACTGTGGCACAGATCATGAGCTTCTTGTTGCAAAATTTAGGCTTAAATTGAAGAAAGTAGGGGAAAGCTCTAGGCCACTCAGGTATGACCTAAATCATATCCCTGATGAATATACAGTAGAGGTGACAGATTTAAGGAATTAGATCTGATAGACAGAGTGCCTGAAGAACTATGGACGGAGGTTCGCAACATTGTACAAGAGGTAGCAACTAAAACCATCCCAAAGAAAAAGAAATGCAAGAAAGCAAAATGGCTGTCTGAGGAAGCTTTACCAATAGCTGAGGAAAGAAGCGAAGCAAAAGGCAAGGGAAAAAGAGAAAGATACACCCAATTGAATGCAGAATTCCAGAGAATAGCTAGAAGAGATAAGAATGCCTTCTTAAATGAACATTGCAAGGAAATAGAAGAAAACAATAGAATAGGGAGGACCAGAGATCTCTTCAAGAAACTTGGAGATAGGAAGGGAATGTTTCATGCAAAGATGGGCATGATAAAGGACCAAAATGGCAGGGACCTAACAGAGGCAGAAGAGATTAAGAAGAGGTGACAAGATTACACAGAAGAACTATACAAGAAAGAACTTAACGTCCCTGATAACCACGATGGGGTGGCCACTGACCTCGAGCCAGACATCCTGGAATGTGAAGTCAAATGGGCCTTAGAAAGTCTGAGCAACAACAAAGAGAGTGGAGGCAACAGTATTACAGCTGAGCTATTCAAAATCCTAAAGACGATGCAGTAAAAGTGCTACACTCAATATGCCAGCAAATTTGGAAAACTCAACAGTGGCCACAGGATTGGAAAAGGTCAGTTTACATTCCGATCCCAAAGAAGGGCAATGCCAAAGAATGTTCAAACTACCACACCA
>NW_025336087.1:5150766-5151182 GCF_004798865.1 Varanus komodoensis | reverse complement strand
TCCAGCAGTATGTGGACAGAGAACTACCAGAAGTTCAGGCAGGATTTCGAAGAGGCAGAGGAACTAGAGATCAAATTGCCAACATATGCTGGATCATGGAGAAAGCTAGGGAGTTCCAGAAAAACATCTACTTCTGCTTCATTGACTATGCTAAAGCCTTTGATTGTGTGGATCACAACAAATTGTGGCAAGTTCTTCAAGAGATGGGAGTACCAGACCATCTTTTTTGCCTCTTGAGAAACCTATATGCAGGTCAAGAAGCAACAGTGAGAACTGGACACAGAACCACTGAATGGTTCAAAATTGAGAAAGGAGTTCGGCAAGGCTGTATACTGTCGCCCTGCCTATTTAACTTATATGCAGAGCACAACATGAGAAAGGCAGGGCTAGATGAATCACCAGTTGGAATTAAGATT
>NW_025336087.1:4989412-5150666 GCF_004798865.1 Varanus komodoensis | reverse complement strand
AGAAGTTCGGCAAGGCTGTATACTGTCGCCCTGCCTATTTAACTTATATGCAGAGCACAACATGAGAAAGGCAGGGCTAGATGAATCACCAGTTGGAATTAAGATTGCTGGGAGAAATATCAACAACCTCAGATATGCAGATGATACCACTCTCATGGCAGAAAGTGAAGAGGAACTAAAGAGCCTCTTGATGCGGGTGAAGGAAGAGAGCGCAAAAGTTGGCTTAAAACTCAACATTAAGAAAACTAAGATCATGGCATCCAGTCCTCTCACTTCCTGGAAAATAGATGGGGAAGAAATGGAGGTAGTGACAGATTTTGTTTTCCTGGGCTCCAAGATGGGGACTGCAGCCAAGAAATTAAAAGACGCTTGCTCCTGGGGAGGAAAGCTATGGCAGATCTAGACAGCATACTAAAAAGCAGAGACATCACCCTGCCAACAAAAGTGCGTATAGTCAAGGCTATGGTCTTCCCAGTTGCAATGTATGGCTGTGAAAGCTGGACCATAAGGAAGGCTGACTGCTGAAGAACTGAGGCCTTTGAATTGTGGTGCTGGAGAAGACTCCTGTGAGTCCCTTGTCTGCAAGGCAATCAAACCGGTCAGTCCTAGAGGAGATCAACCCTGACTGCTTTTTAGAAGGCCAGATACTGAAGATGAAACTCAAATACTTTGGTCATCTAATGAGACTCATGGAGAAGAGCAAAAGAAGAAGGGGACAGCAGAGAATGAGGTGGCTGGATGGAGTCACTGAAGCAGTCAGTGTGAGCTTAAGTGGACTCTGGGGTATGGTGGAGGCCAGGAAGGCCCGGAGGAATGATTTCCATGGGGTCGTGATGGGTCGGACATGACTTCGCAACTAACAGCAGCAACAACAACAACAACAACAACAACAAGGAAGGCATGTGGGAGATATAGCAAACATGTAGAAAAAGGTTATCTCAGAAGCTACTGAACTAGAAAAACACCAAACCAAATACAGCAGATTCAGAGAGATATATGGATTTGGGTGAGTGGGCCGTCAAGCATCTGGAAAGCCATAAAATACTGCTGCAGGTATGCATGCAGCTTGGTGACTCTTGTAAGCCTTGGCTGATGTTTAGCACAAAGCAATATGTTCTTGATGAATGGCAGTGCTTACTGGAACTGACAAAAGCTGTAGTCCAAAACACCTGCAGGGAACCACACTGGGGAACAAAACCACTAACAAAGCAAACCAGAAGTATATTTCTTTCAACCAGCTCCTTGCAGCAGCTATTCCATCTAGGTAAGCATTAGACTGGATTGCAGAGCCTGCTCCACTGCCTCGATGTTCAATTAGCTCTATTGAGCTCATCTTAAATCAGAGCAATTTCCATTCCAGTTTGATGTCATAAGAATTTCTACAGCTTGAAGAACTAGTGTCTATGTTTGCTTGCTTTCCACTATCCTCATCTCCTTTTCCTAGCCTTTCTTGTTAATGAGCCTGTATCCCCCATAAGAGGAGACTTCTCAGCTGAAGAGCAGGGTAAAAATGCCTTTAAAATGCTATGCATGTTTAGATGGGAAAAAAACCTGTCCATTCATGTTTACACAAAAAAGCAGACAAAAAACCAAACAATTCTACAACTTGTATTGTATTCCCAGAATGCTGGGAATTTTCATACATCTTTTCTGTTTAAAAGTGCATATGATTGTGCCCTAAATATATAAATAATTCATTGTTTACCATGTTTAACACCTATATTATATCACAGATGTATTATAACCATGAACCTGTGCAGTTCCTTTTCAAAGCCTGGAACTGATAATGGGTGAGACCAATATATTAATAATCTGCCCATTGCATTGTTAGCAGATATTCAAGGGAACAAGTGATTTGCAAATACTGGCTTCTAATTAGCATCCAAAAATGCTTTAAAAATCCCACTACTTTAAACACTGCTTGTTGAGGCTCAAATTTTTATACACATGACCATCTACTTTATGCCAAATAAGTGAATTCTGAATTGATGCAACAACAGACAGTCCATCGACAAAACTGTGATCAGTTTATCCTCAAGTATTTTCTGTCCCTGTAGTATGTTTTTATTTAAATAAAAAATTTCAACCTAAAAATTTCAACCTATTATATTGGCAAGAATTCTGCCAACTTCCTGCTTTAAATGTTTACAAATTAACCACCGAAAAATACAAAAATATTTGGATATTCTTAATACTAAACTTGTGAAACTGTGCAAACTTATGTTCTAGTTCTACACTAGAAAGAAACGTGGAATACCAGCAAGCCAGGCAGAAAATAAAATCACCCAGTCTGGTAGCTAACACTGTATTCTACATAAAAAACTAAAACAGACTTCAAATTTGTTTGGTTTCATATAACATCATCATAATGAGTGAAGGTTGAGAGCAGCATTTTTCTAGCAGGTACCTACCTGTATATAGCTTTGGATATTCCTTTGTCATTCCCATCAATGAGTACCCCATCTATACATCTAAATATGAATGGATTGCCAATGGACTGGAAAAAGATGGGCTCAGACTTTTCATAGACAGTACCTATATAAGACAAAATTAGCCATTTTAGATGTTTGAGGTAGGACATCTTTGTCATCTTGTGGAAGACTCTGTTGCATGGGATGGAAACACATGTATGTCAGGATGCCATGCAGACTTGTCAGGTATGCTGTTTCCCTGGAGGAGAGATCAGTGATTTAACTGGAGCATTGCCAAGGCTCATACAGCCCAGTGACATACAGCCCACTTCTTGCACATGTGGGAACAAATAACACCTCCACGTGGAGCTTTGAAGAAACCCCATTCGACCTTGTAGCCTTAGGGAGGAAAGTCAAGAACTTCACAGCCCAGACAGTTTCCTCTTCAGTCCTTCCAGTTCTTGGAAAAGGAACAGACAGGGGAAAAATACTCCAAGGGAATGCCTGGCTATGATGGTTGTGCCAATGTGAGAGATTTGGTTCTGGAACCACGGGCTACACTTCCTGGAAGATGGGCTGCTGGCAAGGGATGCGTTGCATCTTACGAAGACTGGAAAGAATGTGTTTGGACACATTCAGGAGGCCTTTAAACTGAATCCTACAGGGGAGGAAGAAGTATGGCTGGGCATAACAACAGACAGAGGCTTATGTACTGCAACTGAGAGAGCAGTGCTCAATAATAGTCTTCCAAAACATGTAGGAAGATAGCTGGAGTATAAAACATGTGGTCTTCTATGTCTCCATACTAATGCCCAAAGTATGAGAAACAAACAACATGAACTTGAACTCTTAATTGTTTTGATGAAACACAACTCCCATCAACAATTGATGGATACACCAGAAGAAGAACAGAAGGAACAGAAAGGGAGGAGGAGTTGCACTATATGTTAAGGATATTTATGTCTGCACAAAAATACAAGAAAATGAGCTTAGTGGCCCCATCAAGAGCATTTGGATTAATATAAATGGAGCAAGGAATAAAATAAATACAGTGGTAGGAGACTATTACCAACCACACAGTCAAGGAGAAGATGAGAATTGAACTTTTGAAAAGCAAATTGCCAGGGTTTCAAGGAGGCATGAGGTCATTGTTATGGGGGACTTTAATTTCCCTGACCTGTTGGACGACAAATTCTGCCAAACATCACCCCTCCAAGATATTCCTGACTTGTGTGGCTGATAACTTCCTCCAACAGAAAGAGGAGGAAGGAACAAAAGGAATTGCTGTTTTTGACTTGGAGAAGGGCTAATGTTGTCCGTATCTTCAAGAAAGGAAAAAAGAAGAACCTGGGAACTACAGACCAGTCAGGTGAATATCAATCACTGAGAAAATTCTGGAGCAAATTATAAAGCAATCAATCTGCAAAAACCTTGAAAACAATACAGTGTTTACTAGAAGCCAACATGAATTTCTCAAGAACAAATCCTGCCAGACTAATCTGATTTCATTTTTTGATTGGGTAACCTCCCAAATGGACTGTGGGAAAGCTGTGGTCATAATCTATCTTGACTTTAGCTAAGCTTTTGACAAAGTGTCCCCTGATATACTGATTAGCAAATTATCTAAAAGTGGGCTAGGTGGAACAATGATCAGGTGGATCCACAATTGGCTACAGAATTGGACACAAAGGGTACTTTCTCAAACTGAGAAGAGGTAACAAGTGGGGTACCAGAGAGTTCTGTCCGAGGCCTAGTGCTCTCCAACACTGCAGAACTACATTATTGAACAGAATGATAAATGATATTAATTTAAAAATGTATAGAGAGAGATGAAGGGAGATGAAAGATGAACTGTGTCCAGTTCTAAGAACCACAGTTTAAGGAAGACTCAGACAACCTGGAAAGTGTTCAGAGGACGGCAACAAGGATGATCCAGGGACTGGAAGCAAAGCCTTATGAGAGAAAAAATTGGACATGTTTAGCTTCAAGAAGACGGCTGAAAGATATGATAGTACTTTACAAGTACCTGGAAGGTTGTCAGAAAGAGGAAGGACAGGATCTCTCCTTAATTATCCCAGAGAGCAAGACACAGAATAACTGAATGAAGTTGCAGGAAGCCAGATTCCAGCTAGACATCTGGAAAAATTTCCTGACTGTTAGAGAACTATGACAATAAAGCCAATTACCTAGGGAGGCCGTGTGCTCTCCCACACTAGAGGCATTCACGATGCAACTGGACAGCCATCTGAGAGGGATGATTTAACTTGGAGTCCTGCACTGAGCACGGGTTTGGACCTGATGGCCTTCTGCCCCTTCCATCTCTACTATTCTATGACCAATACAGATTTAAGCACTTACTTACAAACAGCTGTGGGCACCAAACTGCTTCAGCTTGATGTATATATGAGCATGTGGGAAAAGACTGCCATGTGCATTTGCAGGATCAGTGTAGTTATTTTAAAGCCTTCAATGCTCAGAATGGTGAAATTGTACCATTTCTTCCCATGGCATTATTCCTTTATTTCCTTTCTATAGTGCCCCTCAGCCAAAGCTCTCTGGGTAATTTAAAACAGTCCATAAAACAGATTATATATTCATTGAGAAATACAGTACATTAAACATTTAAAACAGCTAAAACCAAACAATAACAAAGAAAGACTTGGTGAAACACACCAGGCAGGCAACCCCCTCAAGCCCCTGGGTATCTAGATAAATCTTTAAAAGCCTTGGTACAGAGGGCCCTCCTAATCTGGCACTGAAGAGATGATAAATTTGGTGCCATTCAGGGTGCAATAGGTTCTTCCTTAAGAGTTGAACTGCAGGAACTTTACATCCCACTCTTCTCCAATGAGCTCAGAGTAGCATAAATGAGAATTATCCAATTCTGTTCTCACAAAAGGACTGCAAGGCAGGCTAGACAGTTAGGCAAAAGGACAGAAACTGGACCAAGATCACCTTGTCAGTTTCATGACTAAGTAGCAATTTGAAATGAGATTCCTGCAGCCTAACTCTGAGAGAATTCACTATACCACATCAAGTCTGTTACACAAATGCTAAACTTAAGGTAAGGGTGCTCAACCTCAGGGTCGCAGACCAAATCTGGCTCTCAGAGATTCTAAAGGGACACAGCCCCTTCTTTTGGTCACATCTGTTCCCTCCCAGCTGCTGGCCGGTGGTTTCCTGCCTTGAGCAGTTTTCTCCCCATGTAAAAAGGTTGAAATGCCTTTATCAACCATAGTTAGTTATCAACCATAAGTGCTTTAAGTTAGAATATACTAATTAACTATATATTATTTTGGCCCAGTACCCTTTTGCTTAGCTCACCAGTGGCATGTGATCCCAAAGAGCTTCTCTGGTTGAACTTAGACCTGGTCCTAAGAGGATAAACACCCCTATCTTAAGGGATGTTCTGTAGGAAGCTTGATATTTGGCAGGACTCCTGAGCTTCCAATGGCTGCATGAGAGCAGAACCTTTAAAGGGCTCCTTTTCTCAGCATGGAGGTGCAGTGTTAAGAAAATGTTGCCTCTTTCTGACATACTGCTGCAGATAGTACAGGAGCCCTGCCGTTAAGCCAGTGGCAACCAGAGGAAGGCTGAACCAAATACTTCTGAACACCAGTTTCAACGCCTTCAGGCCAAGGTTGCAAAATGTCCCTTGGTTAAAAGAGTCTCATAGAGCATAAGCCTATACTTGTTCAGATGAAAAAATATGTGACTTCTTGAACTCCCCAGTCAACCATTCTAAATATTTGTTTGTCTAAACATGCAAAGGACTAGGTCTTTATTTTAAAATCCCTGTGGAACACACCAAGCCTCACCTATTTCAGAAAAATGCCACCCAACAAAACAAATGCTTTGCATAGCTCAACCCTATGAAAGAAGTGGGCCAGAACCCAGTGGTACAGCAGATGCTTTGATGCAGAAAGTCCTAGATTCAGACTCTGACAACTCCAAGGAGGCCTGTAAAAGACCTGGATTGCTTCAGACAACTAGTGTTGATAATACTGAGATAGACCAATGGTCTGAATTGGTATAGGGTACCTTCATAGGTTCACATATTTGAAAATGCATTATTTCCATACCAGGGTACATAGATACAACTGCTCCTTTTGGTACAAAACCTTTGGTAACAAAGACTCCTGTTCCAGCAGAAATCAGTGAACTGCACCTTCGGCTAATACTGAATCCTAATGTATTAAACAAAACTTCTTCTGGATTTTGACTCTGATGGTTGTCATTCACTGCTTTGAATGTTTTGAGTGGAACTGTCTCTAGTTCTGGATATTTAGACTTAATTTCTGGAAGAAAGTTAAGAAGAACCATTTGTTTGTCCAAGTCATTTACAAATAAAGCTCTAAATGTTTTCAGCAGTGTTTGAAGGACGCAGTCATCAGAAACAATTTTGTCTTTTGATTCTTCTGGTACAAACCGCAGAGTTCTGAAAGAGGGAAAAAAATCAAATAAGCAACAGAGGAATTTTAATTGCATTACATGGGATGGAACATTAAAAAATTACTTGACTGTATTTGTAAGAATAGTTTTATTAAAATGCTAAAGATGAGCAAAGCTTAGCACAACATGCCCATTGCATTTTTAAAATGTACAAATACTTTGAAGTTGCTTTTATTATCTGCCATCAAGCTGTTTCTGACTTATGGTGACAAAATGAATGGGCTAAATGGACCCATCAAAATGTCCTGTCCTTGACAGCTCCGCTCATCTCTTGTAAACAAATATTGTCTTATAATATTCTAAACAGAATGTGCATTCTCTTACATTGCCTAGGACAGCCTTCCCTAACCTTATGCCCTCCAGATGTGCTGACTTCAACTCTAATTAGCATGGCCATTGGTCAGGAATCCTGGGAGTAGTAGCCTAAACTAATACAGAGCAATACAGATAATTAAATGAGATTCCAGTGGCAAGTAACCATTTCCCATTCTTGACAGGGGTTACTGTTACATGAAACAGTTAACATGAAACTATAATGTAGTGTTCCCATAGGATGCATAAGACGCTCAGTTGATCACTCCTTCTGCCATTTTAAGTGGATTCTGGTGATATATTAAATGGCACTGTATTTCTAAAGCAGCTGTTTATACCTCTCCCTGTGTCTCCTCTCTGCACCACTACCCCAGACTTGCTTGGCAGGAACTACTGCCACTGCTTGCTTTGCACCTAGGAACTTCTTGGTCTAAGAAAGTAACAGAAAATAGTAAGTCCTGCTTGATACAACAGGTGAAATGGGAGAAAGGAGGGAAGAAACCATATGCTTAATTCTTATTTGTATGACTCCGTTGAGGCCTGGATGAAGAAAAATATCACAGAGAGAGAGAGAGAGTGGGGGGAGCCTACAAAATTGACTTCTGTAACAAATACTCAGACGGATTTTTTTAATAAACAGTGAAATCTATCCTAAATTAAGACAACCAGCATAATTGTATTACCCAAAGAATAATACAATAACCTTCAGAGAATATAAGGCTGGGATTCATTAGAAGAACTGTGGTGAGATCATTAAACCACAAGTATTCAGCATGAAGTATTTAATGGTTTACCCAGGAGAACTAAAATCAGTTTAAACTTGTATTCATTCCAGGGATCTGTTTATTACTACACAAAATAGGAATGAAAAAAAGAAAAGAAAAAGCAGACTTAGTGCATCCTACATCCAACGTAGAACTGATATCTATGCAATACATATGCTTGATTTCTAGCTTTATTGGCTGACTCCTCTTGAGAAACAATTTCAAAGCATTAGTGAAGGAAAGCTCTTCTTCCAAGATATAGGGATCTTGAGGGCATGATGGTGACAAAGAAATCATATTGACCTGACATTTAGCCCAGTCCTGACAAATAAAGGTTTGTCAAGTAATAGTTAATCCAGCTATTACCAGTACCCCATCATGCTGGAATGTAGTAAAATTATGCTATTATTTGAACTATGACCCACAAACCTAAGCGAAACATTTTTTCTGCTGATGTCAACAGGAATTTTACTAATGATTTAATGGGGCTTTAGCAACTTCTTCCTGTTTTGTTTGTTGTTTGTATTAGTGAACAGTGCTCAACACTGGCAATACAACATTACAGTGAGAAACAGTCACCACTGAGATTGCCAGCTGACTAGAAATAAATCTGCCCAGTCTCCTCCTGGGGCTTTAACATAAGCTTGAATCACAAAAATGAGCAAGTGGTGCCTTTCACAGCATCAAGAGTCTCTCACACAGCATGGAGAGCGCACAGCGTATTTCACAGCATGGAGAGTATTAACACTGCTACTGTCTGCAAATCAAGATGCTGAGTGGGAAACCATATATGTCACATGGGCTGCTTGTATCACATAGGAGAGTTTACACCTTAACACCACCTACTCAACAAATGGCAGGATGCTAATGACAATCAGGATAATCATATGGTATTGTGGCAGCTGCTGCTAAAATGAAAATGTTCCAGTGGTTTACTCAAGGTGGTCATAATAATATGTTCTAACTTTGTGAATTTAACAGAGGCACCCTCTTTTTTAAATATCTAGTACCTATCCCTAGTAAATCAATAATTCCATTTTGCTTTTGGGAGACACCTTTAGCACTGGTGTGTGTGTATCTGTGTATAGCTCCACTACAGTTCCTTAATTTTCTGTTCTCTTGCACTGATCTCAGTGAGAAAGCAAAACAGGACACACATATATTGAATCCAATTATTAGTCCATGTAGCCCAGTATTGTCAACACTGGCAGCAGTTCTCCAAGGTTTCAGACAGGAAAGCAAAGCTGGGACCTTCTGTAAGCTAAAGCTTAGGCTCTGCCACTGAATTACAGCTATATAAATACACAAAGAAAGAAGCTAAATATCAGTATACCCCTTACACCTCCATGCCGCTGCTTTCCAAGACAAGAAGGTCACTGAAGTGTCTGCAGGTCCAATGGCAGCATCTGGGGACTCAGCATCATGGTAAAGCCCATTGATGAAACCTGAGCCCTGTGCCTCCAACTTTAAAATTATTTCCAGTTCAGCACTCAGAGAAGCACTGGGCAAATGGGTCTAGCCATCTTTATTGTTTCCAGTAATGCTCCAATGCAGCCTTGTCCCGAGGCAATATGAGAAATTTAAACTCTGCTGCTGGCTACCACTAAGTAAAACCACTGACAGGAAAACCCAACCCCCCAACCCACCATGTACGCTGCCATGGATGACATTGCATCTCAGGCCATCAAACCTACAGCCAGCCTGTCATTTGCATAATTTGTACAACCTCATTCATTGTTATAGTGTAAGCTGTTCTGAATTTTAAAGTAGCAAACTGTAACAACTGGAATCTTTTAAGATCACATATAATGCAAAGTGGAGTTGGGGAATTTGAGGCAAATACCGCTTAAAGTCTGGGACAGGCCAAGGGAAGGCCTATCCCTGCAGGTTTGCCTGAGCTGGAGAACAGTTCCCACAGTTACTGAGTGCCAGGGCACCATGTTGGAGTGCCAGCTTCCAGGCCATGGAGGAAATTGGTCCGCCTGACAGTCTACTGCAGTGGCAAGATCTGCAAGGCTCAACAGCTGTGACCCTCCAGATATTTTGACCTACAATCCCCATCATCCCTCACCATTGGCTATTCTGTCTACGGCTGACAGGTTTTCTAACCCAAAACTTCAGGAAGGCTACACAGTCGTTTGCAAAGTCCTAGGAAGGCCGCCAAACTTTCCAGGTTTTACGCACACAACAATCCTGGCAGACACCGAGGATGAAAATGAGAACAAACAAGGCCGGCCTCCTCGTCTTTCTCCCGCGCTTCTTCCGGTCTCTCGGACTGCCTGCTTTACTGCGGCGCAATCCTATGCATGTGTCGGAGGGGGCAAACGCCCTCCAGGCTGGCTGACGAATGCTGTGAGTCACAGGACCATTTTTTCTGTGCACACCTGCATGCGATTGGGCCGTTAGTCCCCTTACTCTGCACACTTGTATTTCTCGCGACCGGGAAACAAGAAGGGCGCGAAGGCACTAACTCGCTTTGCCGTCACCTGCGCTTGTGGCGGAGATTGAGGGCGATCCAGGGCACGAAGCGGTACTTGTAGGACTCCCAGCGGCGCCGCAGAGCACTCAGCATGGCTCGCTGTCTTCTCGCACAGGAAGAAGGGAAAAGGAAGGCGAACCTAGACGGCCCCGCAGCTCCTCCCCGAGCGCGGCGCCTGTGGAAAGCGCGAGCGTCCGAAGCATCCCCCGCGCTGGTTCCTCGACACGCTCGAGGTTCCTCGACGCTCGTCAGATCGAGCTTTCGGCGGATTACGGGGCGGTTGCGGACTGGCGAAAGACAGTCGGATAGACACACGGAGTCTCAGGGCGCATAAGCAGCAAAGCGGCTGCTCGCTTTTCGGAAGCAGCCGTGCCCCCCGCGCGCCTGTGGGTTTCTGTAACGGATTAACAGGGCTTCCCTGCCCCAGCCTAGTTCTGGAGAAAGTCATGCTGCCCTTCGCCGACAACCGTCAGCGAAAGGAATAATAATGAGGTTGCCCCTAGTCGCGTCAAGCCGTCATCCAAACGCTTGGTGATGTCTGCAGCAGGGGATGCAACAGCGACTCTCGAGTAAATATCTATTAGCCTTCCTCATTGTGGTTCCCCGGGTAGGTTGGAGGTAGCCTCCCCTCCTTTCGCGGGAAAAATCACTGGGAAGAACGATAAACATTGGCCCATTTGCGATGAATGAGGAGGAACCTTGCTGGGCTTAACTGCGGAACCAAAGTGTTGAAAGCCACTTTCACGGGGGGACGGTTTGGAAAAGACACCGGGCGCAAACTATTCCAGGTCTAAGAGGAGTGCTGCTGGAAACCAGCTTGTGCGGAGCTTTCTTCCTTTCCCTTCCCTGCTAAGGGTGATTTTTGGACCGTTCAGAACCGCTCCTTATTTACCTATAGATTAATTATTGGCCGTAGCAGTTTTGGGTACCAGTGACTGAAAGACCCGTTGGACTAGATAATTACTTTGGAGGCAAGTGAATAGACGATAGGCTGTGCGTCAGAACCAGTGCAGTAATAGGGTTGCTTTAAAGAGTTATGCAGGGGTCAGTAGCGAGCGGCTAGACGCTAGGAAATAGAGGGCTCCACGCAAGCTACGGTAGGGTATTGTTTAAATAGTTTAAAATATCAATATTAAGCTTTCTTACATGTTAGAATCTTATGTGTCGGGGGTGGTGCTAGGTATTGAAAAGATCCAGAGCTCAGACCCACAAAAACCACGTATTTGCATGTTTTACATATGCAAAATTTTGCATAATTGAAGCTATTACTGTATTTTACTTATTCGTTGAAGGCAAACTAATCTAAGACAGGACTTTTAGTCTTCAGAACTGTGCAGATCCCAAATTTTGTTTAAACCTGGTTCTCCATGTGCCTGCACTTTTCCTAGGCCTTTCAGGCCCAAATCCAAGATGGGGGACCAGCAAAGTCATAGAATCATGAAAACTGGGTTGATAGCCAGGTCTTGCACTCTTAAAGCAAACAAGTTAAAAAGTAGCATTGAGGAGCAGCGAGTACAAAAGTTTGCATTAGCAGGGAGAAGGGGAGGCCTTTGCCAGACACTCCTAAATGCTGCTAAGGCACTTTTGGAGAGGTTGGCAATGGCAATCAAAGGATATTGGCTGCTTTTGCCAAACAACTTGCTTGTAGTTGGGCTTGACTCATTATAGGTCATGTCATCTGTGTTTAGGCAATGTATGAGTCAAACAAATCCAGTTACAAGTCTGAAGTTGTCAGGATAGGTTACAAGCTCAGAATAAGTCACCATAACAAACCTATCTTGAGTTTGCACATGACAGCCGACTACTACTTCTAAAATAAACAGTGGGTTGATTTTTGATAAACAGGCTTACCAGAGATAAACTGAGATGACTGAGATTATGATTAAAGTCAGCAGGTAAATGAATGAACTGTAAAGGAGGGCATTTTAGAAGAAATTCAAGGGGTAATGCCCTCATTTGGATTATGATACCAAAGTAGTGAGCAAAATATTAAGCTTTCCCTGAATGGGCTTAAAGTTAAGCAAAGCAAATACAAAATCACAAGAGGGCTTTTTAAAAATCACTACTGGGAATTGGTGATGGGTTTTCATGAGAATTGCAGGTAGGGAGGGAGGTGAGGTAAGGATTAAAACCTCTCTTCATTGTGTGCTGCATGCCTGATAGAAATCATCCACCTTACCTGTGATTAAATTAAAAACAAAAGTGCGGCTACAAGATGTGCAATTAAAATTGCCATGCATTTAGCCCCCAAGACAGATGCAGGTGATGTTATACACTGTCCAATTTAGATTTTTAGTGAGGTATGGTTGCAAAGGGTACAAAGTAGAAATAGAACACAGCTGGAGAAATATAAAAACTAGCACTTATTACTAGGGATAGATCCAAAGACCACTTTGATCACTTAAAAGCAGGAGAAACTATAAAGCAGACAACAGGGAAGTTTCTGTGTGCTTTCTCAGAACACAGATTTATTTTTAAGGCAATATAGGTGTAAGGTTGGATTTATGGATCAAAATGAAGAATTAAAAGGGGCTTTTCTACTACACAAGCTAAGCTTCTTATGAAATCAGCGCTGTTTCATGAATGGGCAGATTTCAGGCTTGTGGGAACCATGTTTTTTCCCCTAGAACACTTGGAATCCACCAACTGTTGCTGGTGGAAATGGTACAGAATTCAAGAATTCTGTACCAAGAGAGTGCAAGAATTTCTTCTGAGTAGCAGAAATAAACAGAAATCAGCTCTTCCATTAAAAAATTCTACTCTGATTACCCTAAATTTTCTTCATTTTAGCAGTATAAATTAGGGGAAGTAGGGGAATCAACTGCAAATAGTTCAGAGATCTACTAGAAGATCCAGATATACTTTCTGCCTCCCATGGTGTAGTTATCCAGTGGGGGAATTTTTTGTGCCACACAAAGTTTCTATCACAAAAGCACACAATGAAACAGACTTAAAACTTGAGCTAAAGATAACTTCCTGTGTTTTCTAAATATGAAGTATCTACATAGCTGATAAATAAGGATTAAAGTCTTATTTACAGGGATTTTTCAAAGTACATAAATAGTTGAAAAAATAGTTGATAAATGCTTCTCCTTGAACCTTGTGTTTTCTGGCTGACTGTAGCAGATATTTTAAGAAAAACACATGTAGATGGGAATGTCAAACACTGTTACAGTTCACTGCTATAAAAAAGGTCAACTTTTTTCCAAAATCTTTTATTTACTATAAAGACAAAACCACCAAAATAGGTACAAATTATACTATAAAATTGGTTCAAAGGGGTAAAAACTTTTAATTAAAATATCTTGATATATTTAAAATAACAAAGGATATAATGAAGCCAAATTTTCTTAACCCAGAGATCTTTAAAATTTACTTGCACAGTAAGGTGCTAATAGAAGTTAGCCCTTAAGCCCCGGAAGTCTTAGGAATCAGTCACATAGCAAATATAATTTCAATGTGAAAGTGAACTTTGGTAGAAGAAAACCTATAGGGCACCTGAGGTAGTAGAAACTGGAATAAACAGCAGTAGATGTTATTTACAACTTAGGTACCAAATAACATTAAGAACACAAAAATAATTACACAATACAATTTTCAGTCCAGCTTTGATCCAACGAAAATAAGATTACATTACATCTGCATTTTAAAAAACACCACAATTACCAGCAAGCTGAGGGAAATGCAAACAAACTCAATCACTGCTTTTAGACATCTAGAAACAGTCCGAGTTTGATAAGCGGTAGACATGGTGATCTAAAAGGTAATACTGATTAGCTGAGGTTCATCAGTTTATACAATTGACATTTTTGTCAGAAATGGCATTAATCTGACAACAGATCTTCCAGTACATGGATTGGCAAGAGTGCATCCTTTAAAGCTTGCACACAAGAAACTTGGAAACAATCTGATTAGAATAATGAAAAATTCTAAATGTCAAGAAATAGAAGTCAAATACAAAAACAGAACTACCAAACTTCACATTTCGATTTAACTCTTCAAAGTCTGCCAATCTTTAAAAAGCAAAGGAATGTAACATTTCAAGAAGAAATACACATCCACATTTAATGACATTGCTTTTATTTAATTCTAGCATGATCATTGCTGTAAACCTCTCACTTGTTTTGCTTCCAATTTGTGAGTTGTACACCATTAAAAATGTACAGCATTATAGCTTATTTAGTTTGTCCTGAGTCTTTGAGTATAACCAATTTCCGGTTAATAATTCAACTGGCTTCTGAAGAGTTAAAACTTGGAACAGTTATTTAACAAAAGTTGATTAAACACAATCAGTACTTATTTCAAAAAGATTTGCCAAAAAGCAAAAGAACAGCTGCCATTTTCCTTCAATACTCCATTCATCAGTATCTAAAAGCCTGCCCTTAAAACCATGATACAATTAAATATTTGCTAAAAAGTAGTTTTGCACTCTTGGTGAAGCATTCCTTCACATTATGTTTAAGGGCTGTTTTTTTCAAGTCCAAGCTCATTTTTCTGTACATTTTTTTTTAAAAAAAGAGATGAAGTGGTTCTCTTTCCCTTTTTAAAATATCAACCAATTACATAATTATCAATTGTAATTGTAAACAGATGATGTACGGCAGAAGGAAAACAGCAGGCAAAGGAACAATGGGGAACGTGAATACAGTGCTAAATTGAGAGCGAGACTGGATGTAAAGCTTTGGCTCCCATCACAAGCTGACTAGAATGGAAGCTGGGTGGCAGCAGGCATGACACATTACACTTTCTACACAGTTTTACAATGAGAGTTTTAACACAAATGGCTCCAAACCTAACGGTTTATTTGACCATTGGTGGCAAGGTCTGTTATTCAAACAATTGTGCATTTTCCCTTCCAACATATCTTGTCACCGACTCAAAGGCAGAATTTTATTCCAGATTTCAAACAATCTGTATCACAGTCTCTTATAACAAGCCTTTCAGCAAGTTTGAGTTTGACCTTAGTTCTAGCTATTCTGTGTTTGTTTTAAAACATAATTTTCCCTGAATATGAAACAATAAAATGTAAAGCACAGAACTGTAATTTCTATAGAAAAGTTACAACACTAGCAAGTAAATGCACAGTGAACCGTAACTGCCATGGTCAGTGACTCTTAGGAAGGCAAAACATGGTTTCATAACTATCCAAGGTTTCTTTTTCCACTGAACAAGCTTTGTGAAAATACAATGCACAAACACTAAACTTTCTCTATGACAAGTGATGACAAAGTAAACTGGGTAGTAGAGCCCAAGCTTCTGATGTTTGCATGGTGTGAAACGGAACAGTGATTGCAGTTTTAAAATGGCTCCTGAGCCCCTCAGCTGCTAATATTGCTGAAAAAGTGCTCCAAAATAAAAATTTTAAAAATCACTTCTTCCACTAAATAATCATGCAGATCTAAAAAGAGGAATTATTTTTCTTCTCACCAAGAGCCAGATCTTTGAGAAAGGCACAGTTTACATATTTCTGCACAATTTGTGAAATGTTGCATACTGAGCTTAGGTAAAGATCTCGATTTGTCGGTCACATACTTAAGTATAGGTCCTCTACTGACCTCAAGTCCTCAAAACATATAATTAAGGCCAGAGAGCAGTTAATGCATGCTGCAGTGCAGAACTGCACAGGAAGACCAGCACTGTTCTATAATCAGTAGCATCACGTTCAGTGTAGCCCCACTTTTACGTAACTACCATGTAGTACGGAAAACAGGGTGTTTTAGCAACTCCCTTGCTGGGGGTCTGTCCTGAGGTTGAAGCTCCAAACATCGAAGTGCCACATCCCTTAAGCCTGGAGTCAGATGTGGTGGGATTGATGGAGCTGTAGTTGCACTGGCAATCTACAAACCAAGCAGAAAATACAAGTTATTCCCAGGATAAACACCACATACAATACATACATACAAAGTGTGAACAGCAGTATATGTTGCTTGTATACTGCTTTTCATGTGTTTGCCTTTATCTTACACAGATGTTTGCATTTCCCCACACACTGACTTATAGTTGGAGTTATTTGTGCTTCTCATTCTAAGATTTATTTTGTAACTATTTCATAACTTACTGTATACCCACATTATCAAAATAGAAGGATGGCAGAAGAGACCAACTGTATTGTTTAGCACAAAGTGTGTGCAGTATCTGAGCTGTGAGGTTCCTGCAGCAAAAGTATTACCAATTCAGGGCCTTTACCTCTTCATATTGGTATAATTTGCTTCTAGGCAAATTTGGCAGCGGAGGGTGTCTTCTCCAAGTATCGCTATACAAACGGAGAGACAGTCTTCACTGTTCTGATAGCCCCATAATAGAATACCACTGTGGTGTGACTTTTACTAATAACTGCTATCCTTTCAGTGCCAGTAGAAAATGCAGCCCCCCCCCCCCCCCCCCCCGGCCAGGCATTACAATTAGTTGATATGCATTATCTGTTCTGATGTAATTGCTGCCTTGAATCATTGCTTATGACTGTTTTTACATATGAGATTTTAACCATATTTTTGTATACTACCCTGGAATCTACAAAGATGAAATATAATTTGAGGATGTTGTATGATGATTTGATACACAGTAACACGAAGCTAAATCAGATTTCTAAATGCTTGACTTGTGTCTGCACTGTGAAGATGCTTTCTGCAAACACCTCAGATCACACTGATGTAAACAATTACTGCACCTGTAGTTCAATGTACATTTAAGAATGGCCTCAATATTTCACTGCCTCCTAAATACTGATTCGGTTTTTGTTGATTTATCTTCTAGGGTATCATTTCTAGATAAATCCATTCAAAATCTACATACACTAGACAGCTGGTTCATACTTGTACATAATTTTAAAGAATCCATTATCTTAAAGAATTGTTGCTACTTAATAGACTGCAGCACTATTCCAATCTGGTTCACAGAAACTGGATTAGCATGCAAAGCAGGGGTTAATTATGCCTCATTGAAGTCCTACTGTTTCTCCACTTCCCACCCCTTCCATTTTACTTAAAGCAAAAAACTTTGCAGCAGAATATATTCATAAATCTATGAAAATAGAGGCCTGAAAAACGTCCCTCAAAGCATTCCTCCTAAGAGATGATACGTACAAATACTCCAGTAGAGGTAAGTTTGATAAAATGGGGATGTTGGTGAGTGGAGGATGTTTTAGAAACTGATAGGATGCTTTTAAATTGCAAGAATTCCTTAAGCATGTCTTTTTAAAAGAATACGGAGTCCAGTGCTATTCAAAGGATTCTATAATTCCTTTAATTCCATAGGGCATGATTTACTGCAAATTCCTTCCTTCCCAAGTCTCACTGCCAAATTACACAAACATCCTTGGGGAATGCTAATTCATTTCAGTGGTGGCTATATGGTAGAAGTTGTCAGTGGATTACTCCAACTATGGGCTTTTCTCTCAAGTATCAACTTACCTTAAATATCAAAGCAAGATGATTGGAATGT
The DNA here is from genome assembly GCF_004798865.1 of Varanus komodoensis. Lineage (NCBI taxonomy): Eukaryota > Metazoa > Chordata > Lepidosauria > Squamata > Varanidae > Varanus > Varanus komodoensis. The sequence continues at coordinate 5,132,808 of NW_025336087.1, read as the reverse complement.
TTCTCTGCGTTCCAGGGGGGTTTAGCACAAGCCATTTCTATAATAGCGCAACCAACACTCCATACATCACAGCTTCTACCGTACTGTTGGCCCCTCAACACCTGAGGGAAACAAAGACAAACAAGTTTAATGTCTATTAATCTTCTACTAACAGCTCAGTTCATGTTTTAGGAAGCGTGAGCTGTTTACAAGGAAGAAACACAGTCCCATGGCTGTGTTGACGATAACAGAATTTTTCAGAGACCTAGCTATGAGGCTGGAAAATCAATCGACTCTCATAGCTGGGTCTCTGCAACCAGAGTGCCCTCTCCTCACTACTCCTACAGCCAGCAGAGAAAGAACCCCATTCTGGCCATGTCTCCAAGGGACCGGGGGGGGGGGGGAGGATTGGGGGGGGGGGGGAAAGACAGTTGCCACCAAGCTACAAGGTATGGTGAAGGCACTTCAGCCTCCTTGCCCTTCCAAGCAGCTCGGCTGAAGTCGGCCACCCAGCTGAGTTGCAGGGCGGGAGCTGTGCAGCAACAACATTTGCGTGCCTCTAACTCCATACATGCCACTAATCCCTGGATTACTGGCATCCTGATTGGGCTGAGTCCTAACAGGCTAACCAAATATTTTACTATTATATCTACTGAAGATGTTATAGCAAAATGGACTTGCTCAGCACACACTGAGGTATGTAAAAAATGTCTTGAGACATGGGGCACCTCTTTTTTTAACATACATAGCAAAAATGTGTTCCTATGTGCACAATATTAAGCTGCCAGACAACTATAAAGACTTTGCCAAGTCCTTAAACATTGTCTCTAATTGTAAACTGCATAATTTATCTGAATAACAATTTGCTGTGAAACACTTGTTTAAAACCATCACTACATGAATATTGAATATTTGTTTTAATATGAAAAAAATCACCTATAATATGCATCTGCTGGCCACAATAACATTCCTTAGAGGAAGTATGGTGTTTGTGGCCCTTTGGTGATCCAGCATCAAGATATAATCCTTTATTTTTCGCAACTCTTTGTGAAAGGACAGCTGGCGAGTACAGAACATATCTTGACAGTATCGAAAGAAAATGCAACCAGGACAAATAAGTCAGAGTATATTGCCATTGTTTCTATTTCTAGATCAGTGTTGGGTCACAGAGCAACATTGCTCAGTTGTAACTGCTGCTCTTAAAGGATGGCCCACATACCATCACACACATGACTGGCCAGCAACAACAGCGTCACGCTGGTAAAATCTTCGAAAGCAGTATTATGACCTCCCTTCACACATTCCAGACAACAGACCATTCCTTTGCTAATGTTCTTTATTCACCAAAAGATATCCAGTATGCACTTTGGAAACCATCTCTGAGCATGCACAGAGCAGTCTGTTGACCCCAATCTAGCAACTACTTCCAGAAAGCCTACTTTTGAGTATGTCTGGGCCCAATCTTTTTGGGACGGCCTTCTGGAAGCAAGCATGCCTTTGTTTGGCATGGCAACCCTCTAGTTGGCTAGGCCTCCTCTCAATGCTGCATCATGGGGTCAAGAGATGTACCAGGTTCATCTGAGAGGTCTTCTCCTGTGCCCCCACCTGATAGCTCTCCATCTTGGTTATTCTCAGAGCCTGCCTGAGCACTTGGGAGAATGGTCTTGAAATAAGCCCCTCTGCTTCTCTAATGTCAAGGTCTGGAGCCCCACTTTCCCAAGCCTTCTCTGTCACCTCTTCTTCCTCCTCTGTCCAGATCAGTGTGACCCAGAAGTGTACACCAAGAACAACTGCCCCTTCATTCCCAACACATAGAGCACAGGTCAACTACAGCTATACAGAAGAGTATCTTATTCCTGATTGAATATGGAAATGAGCAAAGCTCTGGCTTTGGGCTGTTGCGTTCAACTACGGTCAAGGATCACTCTCAGGAGCATATTCAGATTATGTCTATGACAATAGTCAGAAAAATGAGCAGCATGTATCTTCTGTAAGGGTTATGCAGGCAAGCATGCCTTTAGATCAGAGGTGAGGAAACTAGTTCTCAGGCTCTCATTCCAGTGACAGAAGAGACCAGGACCAAAATAGAAAAATATCAGGATACTTAATTTTAAACATCTAACCACCAATAACTAAGCTGTGCAATAGGCATTTCAACCTTTGGGGCGGGGGGGAGCACAAAAGCTAAAAGCCAGAAACTGATATTTGGGGTAAAGGAGGCAGGGCCAAGGGAAGGGGTCATAGGCATCCAGGAAAACTCAGCCAAATTTGGCACCAGGGACTGAGTTCCCAGCCGCTACCCTAGATGATGCATATGCTCTTACATTGTTGTAATGGGGGAATTAGATGAGCTTATCAATGGCCAAAGGAAGTACAACAGTGTTTACAAGAGCTGAGCAGGGCTCTCAAGGAAATTTTGGAGAGCATTCATTCATGAAGTCACCATTAAGTTGGAGACGACAACAGTATGACACTGAATACCATTTGCTGGGGAGCCAGAGTTGGAAAGGGCTGCTGCCTTCATTCTCTGCTTGTGAGCTTCTTAGAAAGAGCCAGCTGGTCCAATTGACCACTGGCAGAAACAGAATTTGGGGAGCAATGAACATTTGGTCTGATCCAGCAAGACTCATTTGCCACCCAGCTGGCATATCAAAAAGTTGTGGAATCTTTTAAAAGACAAGCGGGGCAAAAATTATACAGCTCTCTCACTTGCTTTTCACACATGCTCCTTTAGGTCAAGAAGTTGAAGCCTAGGATAAAAATCAAGCAGTGCATCCTTTACCAGAGTTGTACAGGGGAATTCTTACCTCAGGTGCCATAAATGCAATAGTTCCCAACAACTGTCCTTGAAACTCTCCAGCACCAGTACCTTTAGATGCCAACCTAGCTGCAGCTCCAAAATCAGCAATTCTTAATCTGTGACCTGTGCTGTCAATTAGCAAGTTGGCACCTGTTAACATCCAAAGAAATGAGATCAGGTGATGGCAATAATGAAAGGTTCTCACAGTCATATATGGTAAACACTCAAATCACTGGCAATCAGAAGATAATGGATATTTTCTTTCACTGTACACGTAATCTCCATTCAAGTTTAGACAATTCAGAAACTGAAACATATAAACAGAAAGTAGAGGTTTCACACAAAAGTGCATTTCTTTCACACACTGAGAAAAATTTCTGAAGACTTCTAGCCTTATAGAACAAAGAAATGCTTTTCTAGTCAAACATTTTCCTCTCAGTTTATTTAACCAGGTATAATTGTCACAATGTATTTTCTAATAAATTTTAATGTAAACCATTATAGATTATCATGTTTTAACAGCAGTTAGATGTAGAAGTTTCTTCTACTTTTGTTTCACAGTTGTCAAACCACAAACAGAAAACCAGGGCCTCTATTCATAGAACATTCAGTAGCTCATGCACTGTCTTCCAACATACATATACCCTGCTATGCACCTTCTCATTGTTGCTCTGAGTGGAGATTACAGGTCAGTGATCTGCTTCCTAGGCATAAATAGTAGCTAGACTTGCAGAAGCCATGGAGAACTTTGCATTGTGCCTGGAAGCTCCCACATGCTTTCACATTTTCAGTATTACTACAGACACCATGGGAACATTTTGAACACAGTTACAATACCACACTGCCTTTTGTATCATGGATTTTGTAATGTCAATACACTGGAAACCTGTTTCATTGTCAGAGGTACTCAGAGGCCTGTTACACTCTGCACATGTTGTGAACTAGGTTTTCCTCCCTTCACACATTCAAGGAAACAGGCTGTTCCTTTGCAAATGTTCTTTATTCACCAAAGTACACCCAATGAACTCAGTCACCACAAAATGAAATCTTGGAGTATAGACAAAGCAGTTCTTTGACCCCAGTCTAGAAAATACTTCCAGGAACTCTCCTTTTGAGTCAGTGTGAGCCCATCCTTTTGGAAGTAAGCCCACCTTTTATCTGTATGCCAACCCTCTAGTTGGCTAGTCTTCCTCTCCCAAAACCCCATCAAGGGGTCAAATGTCATACCAGCTTCACCTGGCTCCAAAAACTCCTCTCCCATATCTCTCTTAACAGTTCTACATGTTGGTTATTCCTAGAGCTTGTCTTGGCACCTGGAAAGAGTGGTCTTGAGATAAGGTTTTGAGTGAGAGAAGTGGGGGAACTTAAGCCCCAAATATCCAGGCCCCTTCTGCCACCTCCTCTTCTTCTTCTGACTCCAACTTATGGCAACCCTATGACTGAATGCCCTCCAAAATGTTCTGTCCATCCCCTGTTCAGGTCTTGCTACATTTTAATTGTATTTAATATACTGTTTTACTCAATTTTAATTTTGTCTGTAATCCACTGGCATTTAAAGTGGGGAACAAATCAAATCAGTAGGGTTTTTTTTAACAATCTGCATCTCAAGCTAGTCCAAGGTATGGGAAAAATGAGTATTTTTAAACCACATAATTACTGCATACACAGTGATACTAGATCTGCTTAGCAAAGTTGAAGTAAGAACAATATCTTTTCCTATTAAAAGGCCCAGGTCAGGCTGGCCTGTGCATGTCCAGCTATACTAATGATGTTCTTACCTTTGACATCTCTGTGAATGATCTGATTCTCATGAAGGTAAGCAAGGCCACGGAGCAACTGTTCTGTGTAGTTTGCAACTACAGATTCTTTAAAAGCTCCATATTTACTTAACAAATGTGCAACAGATCCCCCTGCAAAATAAGAGTGTATTTTAGCTAACATTACTACTAATGAAAAGAGTGCCTAGTTGTAACTACAACTACAGTATTAACTTGAAAGAATGGCAAAATTCCATATATTAGTTAAATGTGAACTATAGTTTTCACATTTTTCTATAGTTTCCTTCATCATCTTTGCACACAAAGACATACTAAGATTAATAAAACATCAATGATGTTCTACTCTCTGTTCTAGAACACAGCAACAAGTAGTGTGTTTTGCCTGGTGCTTAGGTCAGAACCTTTGGATTACTATAAAATATCTCATATTAAAAAATATCTTGTTCCATGATAATTAAATTTGTTTCATAGGCTTACTGTTAAATGTTGCAATATAGAACATTTCATAATGTTGCTTCTCATATTCTATTGAGATTTAAGTGGCTAGATCCAGATATTCACCTGTAAAAGGGGACAGGCACAGACTGACTTTCCCACCCCTTCTCCTCAAAACTTCCTTAAAATGCTTGTGATCTTATTGATTAAAATGTGGTAGTAGGAACAAATAGGGTGTGGAAAGCTGCACAGAGGCATCTTTTGCAAACTGAGCATGCTCTTTAATGCCAGCAGTCAGCTATACTCATCATAATGTTCCAAATTCTAGACAGTATAGTTGGAACACAAACAGCAACATGAAAACATTTTAAAAAGTTCATGCCCTTGCCTGTAACTTAATGCTTCAAATAGCAGAATATGTGAGAGCAGACAAATCCAGGTACATTTTCCCAATCTATCTGGGAGCAAAACCATGAAAAAGAATCCCTACCAAAGAAATCATGGGTATAAATTGGTCCTTTGCATGTAGGAAATTAAGAGTAGTGCCATTCAGCTGTTTGGCTTATCTATAATACACAACAGCTGAAGCTATTATCCCTCCTTAGATAGCAGACTGGTGCAATGGTTAGAGTTTAACATCCATGCAGCAATTTCATAGCAATTTGCTGGAGAAAATGAACAATAGGAATGAGTATGGAAATATGAATATACTGTTCACTTTCATGTGATCACCTTTTCATATCCTGGATCACAGCCTCTGCTTAACCTTTTAATTTGAATTTTTTATTCATCATCTTGAATTAGCATCATGAAATCCAAATCATTTATTTATAGCAAAGATTGGCACTCGTGGCCTTCCAGCTGTTTTGGTTGACAACTCCCATGGTGTCTCATTGTTGGCTGTGCTGGCTAAGACTGAAGGAACTTGTAGGCCAAAACAGCTGGAGGGTTGCATGTTGCCCACCCCTGACTGTACCCTTGAAAAACCCCAGTCCCAAGTTATTTAGGGCTTTCAAAGTTAAGACCAGTATTCTGAACAGGCTTATAAACGTGGTGCAATATACAGACACACACACAGTTTAGGGGGTATACATACCTGCCATCCATTCTATAAAGAGATTGTAGTTGCTCTTCTCACATGTAGCACCCAGCATTCGAATAATATTGGGATGATTCAGATGACTCATCATCCTTATCTCTTCCCTAAGGGCTTCTACCACCTCTTCCTGCTCAGATGATGTATTCCTTACATATGTCACCTGTTTAGCCAAAGGGAGCAAGAGAAGGTCAAATTTCAGTGCAATTCTCCATCCTGTCAAGCACCTCCCTCACCCCAGGAAGTCCTCATTCATTTTGCATGGTCCTGGGGTGGTATCACCTCAGCAACAGTGGCAAAATGGAGGTACTGCAGAGGCATGAGCTCTCAAAAACCCTGATGAAAAGGGGGGAGGGGTTGAGCCCTTGCTTTTTGCAAGCAACGATCCCACTGGACTTTTGCAGCAACTGACAGCTCATTCTTACTGATGACAGATACTCCAAAAGGATGGTAGGATAGGGTATTAACTCACCTGCATGCTCAGGCAAGCAGTAGACAGGTGAGTGCCTACTGGGCACAAATGAGTAGGCACATTCCCACCTCAGGGTTCCAACTGCCACCTGCGCATAACTGGGATTTCTTTTTAAAACTATTCTTGGCAAGTATTTGAAAATTATTTGAGGTGTAAAAATTGAATATACTATCCTGACTGACCCTGGAAGAAATGATGAGTAAATTGGGATTTTTGCCAGCTTTTGTGATGCTTTCCCTTTTAATTGGCACTCAAGCCACAGGGAGGAAAGTACACCTCAGAGCTCCTGATAGGTGTACTGGGATACCTATAGAAAGACTGAAGAGAGGGGAGGAGGGCCCTGAACAAACAACACACACTGTATTGTGTTGTGCAAATCCTCCTAGAGGCTTCTACTGATCAGGCAAACCAGGCCTTAGAGCAGACCAGCAAGGGCACTTAATTAAATTAATTAAAGCAAATCAAATGACTTCAAACAGAACAACCCTAATCCATTGGGTATCCATTTCTCCTTCATTAAAAATATTTGCTTGGGGGGAAGGAGGAATGCTTGAGCATTTGCCTTCCACCAGGGCACTTCAAAAGGACATCCTGTCCTTTTGATGCTGTACCCTTTTTCTTCCACCATTCCAAAAACAGTATCCAGCCTGACTATAAATTGAGTCCTGTCCCTGACTTTCAGCCTAATCCATCTCACAGGGTTGTTGTTGTGAGGATAAAACAGAGAGGAAGAGAACTTTACATTGGGTTCTTTGCAAAAAGAGGAAGAAGGGTGGGGTATATATGCTATGTAAAAGATAAACAGTAACGCTTTCTTTTAGGCCTAAGTTATGTATGCATACCTTGATTCTATGTTCCTTACTTTAAGTTAATGCTTAAAGAGGAATATCTACCTGCTTCACTGCCATTAAAGTCCCAGTTCCAACATCCTGAGCTTGATAACATGAAGAAAAGGCACCAAGACCAATTTGTTGACCTTTAAGCCATTCAATATCTTCCCTATAATGGTGCTTTGCTTTGGTATGGCCAGGCAAAGTCTCTGGCGTCTGCAAATTAAATAACAATTAGTGGTCTAGAAACACATAAAACCCACATCGTTATCCAAGACAAGGATACTTTTAAAGGAAAGATCTGAATCCTCAGAATTTCAGGATACACAAATTACATTAATATTTCTTAAAGCATGCAGGGTGCCACATGAAACTTGTCTTCTTTTTAATACTTTCAGAAAGAAGAATCTAATATTGGCAAATCTAACAGCTCTAACCAAGTTGTGCTAGAGGGAATGGCTGCTAGCACAAGCCAGGAAACAAACTGAAACTCTTGCTACCACCCCTGGAATGAGACAAGGCAACAAAGCTTCTATTCCAGGAACTTTCCAACTTGCCCCATGCAAGAAATGTGACAGTTCTTGCTTCATGTCCTGTTAGCCCAGCAGCAGCATTGCATACTGTTGTTTCAGAAGCTCTTTACAGGATTTTGCTAAAACACTTAAATCGAGCTAACATTTCATTTTCAGGGAATCTATTTAATAAAATGCTTTATGCAAATTGAGAAAAAAAATTTTACAAGCAAAATCAAAGTCAGGAAAAATAGACAAGGGACAAAAGGAAATCTTTGGAGAAATCAACTGGAAACAAGAATGTAAGAAGATCCCTGCTGGACCAGCCCAATGATCTATCTAGGCCAGTATTCTGTTCCAACAGTGGTACAGCAGATGCCTATAGGAAGCCCACATGTAAGACATAAGCAAAATAGCAAACTCTTGGCAGTACCATACTGATACTGGTGGTAAAATACAGCCATCATGGCTTGTGGCCATGAACAGATATCGATAATATTTAGCTATTTCAAATGCTATATCTGCAAACTACCTGATCATTGTACCCCAATAGTAAATTTTTAGAGGATAGTAATGGATGACATTATGAAAACTTCAGGTGTACCTAATGATATTTTTATTTGGGTATGTTAAAAAATATAGTCCAACTGATAGATGAAGAAATTATTATTCACTTACTGATGGCAGTCTATTTGGCAATAAGCCATCAGTGGACATAAGTAAACCCTCCAATAATTGATGGTTGTTGTTAAAGGGCTTGGGATATAGGCTTGGTGATGAAATTAAATAATATTGGAGTCATGGAGATGATTAATAAGTGATTTTTCATAGAAAAACCATGTCTTTGTATGGAATCCTGAACTTTATCATTCCAATATCAATCTTATTTATTGTTAGAGACAGTTTAACTGCTATGAGCTTATGTTTATAACTCTTCTATGTTACTAGTATTTATTAAACGATGTGAGATAGAATTTAATAATCAAATAAGACGCCTGCAACTATTAAAAATAACTCATGAGGGGTTAAAAGTAGAAAATGTACTACTACTTTCTACTTTTGAATGGTTCTAGTTGTGTATGTTTTTGACTGCTTCAGTATTTGTGATGTTTAGGAATGCTTTACTGGAGGCTTCTGGTGGTAAATGTTTGTACCCTGTTGAATGATGGAGGCTGTCTGAGGCCCATCAGAAAACCAAACAGAAATTATTTTTCCTCTGCAGTAAAAATACAAGAAACTTCTGACTACATCCAAAGTACACTATCTTGTGAATGAATCATATGACATATATAGGCTACTAAATTAGCACAAGGTATTACATATTACAGAAGAAGGGGACGGCAGAGAATGAGGTGGCTAGATGGAGTCACTGAAGCAGTCGGTGTGAGCTTAAGTGGACTCCAGGGGGTGGTGGGGGACAGGAAGGCCTGCAGGAATGTTGTCCATGGGGTCGCGATGGGTCGGACATGACTTCGCGACTAGCAACATTACATATTGCTATTTCAAAGCAACTTCATTCCATTGGTGCAAGAGAAGGAAAAACCATCAAGGCTTAACATAGTTGCAGTACACTTCTGGGCAAAAGTTTTTCAGCTGAAGAAATCCAAATCCTACTTCTGCTTTGTTCTTTTGTATATTCATTATACTACACTGATCTTATCTTCTATCTACTTGGAGCACTCCACTGGAGCATGCCCCTCTTAATTTCTTAAAAAGTGTTTATTTGTAGTAATGAAAAATATTTTGCTCTTCAGGCAAATAAATGAATAAATAAAACTTCCAAAGCAGTTTACAGTGTTTAGTAATAGGATTGACCCTGCCATCATCATCTTATTTAAGCTTGAGGTTATCATTATACTTGTCTCTCCTGTCAGGTAGGAGTAACAAATAATACCGTGCTATTTCCTATACTTATTTTCTTTCAATACTATAAAAGATTAAACCATTAATCAGCTTTAGATTTGACCAGTTTCATCAAGGCCATTAAACAAATTTGCTGTAGTTTGCAAACATTTTCACCCTAATCTTAGCTTATTTTTCAAAGCCACATTATACATGTGCAAAGATAATGTAAATAGCTACATAGATAGATGCTTCAAGAACTGAGTCTCAAGTCCAAGCTCTTCTACACTTTCTACTTTTGAAACATATGTGTCTTTCCAACAGCAGCTTTCAGAATATTCTCAAGCTTTCACTGGTAGGGAGTTTATTCAAACTAGTTTAATGAGCTTTCTCAGTGGTGGCCCCCCAGTTATGGAATGATCTTCTCATCAAGGCCCAACTGGTGATAACATTCCCATCTTTTTAGCATCAGCTTAAAACTGCCTTCTATTCTCAGGCATTTCATGGCATATGTTGGGTTGTGTCAGCTGTTTTAATTAGGCCTAGTTTTACTGAAATTGTTTTACATCATTTAACTGCTTAATATTCCATATTTTGGAATTTTAAACTGTTTTAAATATGTACACTGGAATTTTATTGTATCTGTATTTTTACTGTATCTCGTTTGTGTATTTTTGTGAAATTATTGTGAACCACCCAGAGAGCTGCAGCTATTGGGTGGTAAAGAAATAAGGTAGGTAGATAAATAGTCTCAAAGCTGTTTTTAAGCTTCAGCTTTCCAAATCACAATATGGGAAATGCAACATATAAACATAAATACATGTAGTCTAAGAAGATGCAAAAATCAATATACTCACATCCTGCTGGATAATTATGATATCTTCCCCATTTTGAACCTGTAATTGAGGAACTATTGGAAGTGCATCCTGAGATGCTGACATTGCCATGGCAATAGCTAACGCTTCCTCTTCTTCAGCTTCCATCTTTTCCTTGCATTTTTGATTATGATTTACATCATCTTTGTATGTGTTATCATTTTCTGCACGTTCAGGAGACAAAACTGCCACTTCGGACTTGAATGTAACTGTTCCATCACTAGTTGGCATTGATGATTCAAGTAAGTCCTCCATACTGGAATTGAGCTCCGTATTAATATCCAGTTGATTACGTTTCTCTTCTACTGGGGTGAAAACTGTTTCTTCACTTGGTATAACTGCACTACTAGTTTTATCACACTGTGATATATCATTTAAATTAAGTGTCATGCTATTTTTGGAGGTTCCTCCCTGTTTGGTCATGTCACATGGAGTAGGCCGAGATGGCTTTGGCCGGTGTATATGACTGAATGGCAGAGGCCTGGCCTGTGGGAAAACTGGGGAAAGTTTTTCTGGTTCTTTATGATCACCACAGTTTCTTTGAATCTGAAGAGAAAGCTTTCGCTGCATTTGTGGAGAAGCAGAGGGTACTTTACAGGGAACAAATCCCTGAGGTCTAAGTTTAGAAATATCCGCTCCTGTTGGTAGAAGTGGTGTAGTGGGAGAAGGCAATATTGGGAATACTGACTGGGAATGACAGGATGAGATTGAAGAGTTCAAGCACTGACCATGGGGTCTGCCTTTTGTCTGAATGGCTGGCTTTGGTTGTTCAATTGCTCCTGAAGAAGCAGGAAGTCCCAAGGAAATACCAGCCACTGTGTCAGAAATGTCCTCTGGACTGGCACTTGTTTTTTTATCACCCATACCTTTCCCCTTTTTCCCTGATAAATGGATTGTGTTATTTGGAGTATTGCTCTCTGTTGATTCTGGAGAGTTATCAGGAACTGGAGGCTGTGCAAATTCACGCCTGCATTCACTGGAATGCATCTCCTCCATACCTAGCTGAATGGCTTCCGCAATTTCCATTTCATCTGCTATAGCCATCAACCGCCGACGCATTCTTGTATGATGTGTAGAGCTTGTCATACTCAACATTTCTAACAGTTTTACAAACACATAGGGTACTCTTGCAACCATTCTGGCAGCACTTAAAAATACCCTCCGAGACAGTTTGCCAACCATTGAGTGGGAGTTGTCGATTGATTGTAGAGCAAAGCTCAACAATGACAGTAGCTTTTTGTACCTAAAAGTAATATAAAACACAGTGTCAATTTATCTTACGAGAGGTATATTAAGAAATAAAAGCAGAAGGTCTTCACCGCAAGTTTCCTCCCAAATATCTTTTTGATGTATGATTTTCATTTTTTAATCACTTGAACTTTGATACGTGAAAAAAACTTCCAACAAAAGAGGCATTATTTTCTAAAGTAGTACCTGTCTACTACAGTGTCTGCCTGCAAAACATCTCCACTGATAATGTGGGGGTAAAATTCAGCAGGAAACTCCAATAGCAGTCTGTCTATAAGACAAAGACGTCCAAGCAGTGCTTGCCAGTTGTTGGATTCAGGCTGTGTTCCAAGGATGCAATTTAAGACGAAATCAATACCACCAATGCCAATGGACCCTTTAAAAAAGGATAAATAAGAAAGTAAGACATATATACCGAAAACAGGTTTTCTATGATAAAGGGAGATAACAGATAGGTCTCTCTCCGTATCAGCCAAGTACCTACAAATTAAGTCATGGTGCTATTAAAACAATATATAAAAGAATGATAGTTGTCATAGTGAACATTTAAATGTGTCACTGGAGGAAAAATAAGCACCACAATTAGATGAGCTAAATAGTGGCATGGCAAATGCTATCACTCGAGTGGTGAAGAGCCAATTGCGGTAACAGAACACATGCTTTCCATACAGAAGGTTCCAGGATGAATCCCTGGCTTCTCCAGGCAGGGCTGGGAAATCTGCAGAGCCACTGCCAGTCAGTTTTGACAGTACTGGGCTAGATGGACCAATGATCTGACTCAGTATAGGGCAGCTACCTATACATTTCGCTTTGTACTTTCAAATGGAATCAACTGAAGTTTTACAAATACTTTTCTAAGAAGTAAAATGACTAATCATGTTTTCAGAGAACTGTAGATCCTAGCCTTCAAATTTCTGTTCAAAACCCAGGTCCTAAAAGCCTTTGGTATTATTCTTCAGACCCCATACCAACCAAATTAAAGCCCATGTGTATGTAACCACACCTGCACACAGTCATCCCTTGCTGCTATCACCCAAAAAGCCCACCACCTAAAATTTTAATAGAAGGAAAGAAGAGGCTCTCTGTAAAGCACCAGATCCACTGAAAAATGTCATATAATATAAACATAAAATGAAGTTTTACCAGATTTAAGTATTTCTCTACCAACTGCCAGCTCTCCTGCCTGGCCTTTGCACATTTCCAAAAGCGTTGAAACTGAAAGCTGGCTTGTGCGACTATAAAGAGTCAAAAACAGAAGTCTTTTATTAGCTTATTTTGCAAGTATAGCTATACATTTATATGTAAAGAAACTGCCACAGTGTTTTCATCAAGAACATTTCTCAATAGGAACAATTTTTAGAACCTAAGAAGAGCCATGCTGGATCAGGCCAAGGGTCCATCTAGTCCAGCACAGTGGCCAGCCAACTGCCCATGGGAAATCCACAAAATGGACATGAATATAAAACACTCTCTCACCTATGTTTCCCAGCAGTGGTATACACAGACACACTGCCACTAATACTGGAGGTGATATATAGCCATTGGAACTAGTAGCCATATCCATGCATATGTCCAATCCCCTCCTAAAACCATCCAAATTGGTGGCCATCACTATCTCTTGTAGAAGAACTTCAGACTTCACTAACTTCTTTACTCATTTTCAAGTATTTCTGTTAATATATATATATATATTTTAAAAAGTAATACATGGCTTGAGCTACAGTTTTGAAGATTTTACTGGATCTGAGTTTTGCTTATGGAGTAAAGTGTTGAGGATGCTGAACAAGTGCTGTTGACTCTGGTTGTTACCTTCACATTCAACTTCCAGAAGTAATGCTGCAAATTAGATGCTAACTTTTTCCTTTGCTCAGAGTAACAGATGATTTTAAAAGTCCCTTCTCTAGAATCAACTTGTTTAGTATTGTGTGATCTAGTCTGCCTGCCAAGTCCAGCAGCAAATTTATTCACTGATTCTGTGGTCTGATGTTTTAATTTTCCTTTCTTAACAAGCTGCACTGGGTTTGGGAGAACCAACCTCGTCAAGGCAGCCTGGTACCTACTTTGGGTCTGTTTAGAATTGAAACACATTGGGGAATATCTGATTCTCCATCTTAGATGACTGTCTGATGCTGAGACAGATAAAAGAAGGCAGAATGATACCCAGCAAAGCTCAGGCTCTAAGGAGAACCACTGGCAGGGCCAGAAAAGATGCTGTGACTGTTCATGCACACTGCACACTCTTATGTGGGACTGCACAAAGTCTATGAAGCTTATGTGTGTCATTGTGCCTTTACAATGTACATCCACTCTGGAATACTGACATAGTTGATAATGTGCAAGACAAACAACTGCAAAGACAAATTCCATCGCAAACCATTTGTGATATGGAAAATTTGAACATCTGCACAGGGGTTTTTTCCTTTTGCAATATAAGTATTTATTGTGGAAAATATGAGATCCAACATATTAATACCACACAACCTTACTATTAATCAAGAATTATGTGAGGGTTACTAATTCCTCAAATAATCACAATGGCCAGATTCACATGACATGCGCAAGGTTCCTGATCACCCTGTTTGAGCACTGTACATTCAAACGTGTAGCTGCATATACCTGGAATATTTTGAAACTTCTCATGGATTAAATAGCATGCACTGAGCCAGCCATGTCAAGTGAACAAGGTCAATAACTAGCTAAATAATTTTAAGAGCTACTAGTGATTATTTTGGTTATCAATTTCATGTTTCCAGGATAAACATCACTTATTGTACAGAACAGTATGTACATGCGCCGATGGCTTCAAGTCTTTTCCTCACAAATGTGCCCCTTGTCTTTTAAGAGACCCTCCCATTCTGAATATAAAGCTTGCAAAATTTAAATGCTATACCTGTTGGCATCTGCACATTTCACCAATATAGTTTCCACAACTGGTTTTAGAAGTTGTTGCAATTTTGCTCTCTCTGCCAAGCTATGACAGGGGGTATATACCAGCATGGCTCTTAATGTTTTCTAAGGAAGAAAGGAAAAGATGTGTTTAAAACCAATTCAAAAACTGTATCTAGAAGAGTAACAGTAGTTAGGCTGTTGCAGCAAGACTAGAGATTTACAACAATACATTTATTACAGGAAACAAACAATCTAATCAAATAATATCCTGCCTACAAATCTGTTACCTTCTCAGGCACCAAAAAAATGAAATTTTATTTAAAATTTATAAAATGTATACAGGATAGCACATAGAGTGATGGGCCAAATAGTAACTGATCATGAAGAGAAAGCCATCATTCATTTCACTCATGCTAATAGCAGAGTTATTAACATTGTTAAGAAGATACAAAGCCTATCCCAGTCTTCCAATTTTTTTAATTGACACCCCCCCCCCCCCACCCAAAAAAAAAAAAAAGAGCTAGGCAGTACAAATCCAGGACGGGAATACCTGCAGTAAACAGCAAGAGGTAACATTCATCATACACTTGCATATCTAGTCTAAAGTTAGCATACTGGTCATCTCAAGTGTGTCTACTTGAGGAACTCGTTGCACCAATACTTCAAAGAATAAAAAATTTCAAATGCTATACCAATAACATGAAGGCACAAACAATCATGTCCTGAAGTTTTTACTTAACTAATTTTCAATCCAGATATTCACTAGCAGCTGGCACTGGAACAGTCTGGGGAACTAACACAAGCCCGTCTTCCACCAGGCATAGAAGGCATTCATGAGCACCAAAGCTACCATGCAAAAGCTGGACTCCACCAAGGTTATTCACATGATTTATCTCCCCATCCCCTCCCCACCAAACAAAACAAAGGAGGGGGAAATCAATAATACACATTATTCATGCTATTTGAGTTCTGGCTCTTGGTGAAGATACAGGTGAGAGCCTTGCCTGTTTGTTTCTTGGCACGTATCCAAATGCTTGAGCCATTCTGCCATCATCTCATACATTCTAGGTCTCTGGTGATTACTTAAATAGTGCTTTTCTTTCTCTAAAATGTGTTGGAAATTCTGTATTAGAAAAGAACAAGTTACTTACTAAAGCAGCAATATACACTTTGTAGACAGGGTCAGCACAAACCATGGAAAGTACACTGCAGCAGGACTCCACAACAACATCTCCTGAGATACTGGTCTGTGATGATCCACTAGCTGCTCCCAGATTTCCAGCATTTGTGGTGTTTCCACTGTTGCTTCCAGAGTTTCCAGTGCTTTCACCATTAGCCAATAAAAGAGCACCACTAACATCATGGGAGAGACGTCTAAGGGCCATCTCACGTATATTCCAGTTTCGAGAAAACAAGCAGCCAACTAATTCCATTCCAAATACCTAGAATATAAAAGTTATGCCATTTAGATGTTCCTTGTCAGCAATTTACTCAGATATTCAAATTGAAATACACATGTTCTATGTGAACACTGAAGTGATATAGGCTATTTAGTACCATACCAGTATGAAAACAAATATATGCATCAGGCATTATTTAGTGACAAAAGGAAGTATACACAAGTACTTAAGAAAAGCTGTACTAGATCTGACCAAGGGTCTATCTAGTCCAACATTCTGTTCACAGTGGCAAACCGGTTGCCCGCAGGATCCCACAAGCAGGACATGAGTGAAACTGTACCCTCTTGCCCAAGTTCCCCAGAAACTGGTGCACGTAGGCATACTGCCTCTAGTAAGACAGTCAGCATTCAGCTATCAGAAGTAAGTCATGACTGATAGCCTTCTCCTCCATGAATGTGTCCAACTCTTTTTAAAGATCCAAGATACCTGTTCCTTCACACTGTTTCACTTGTTCTTGATTTCTGGCTTGTGTTTGACTATCCCCCTGTTCCTGGACTGTGCTACAACAGATTCCTGATTTGACTTTAGCCTGTTTGCAATTTGGACTTGTGACTTGGACTGGTGACTGGATTCTGGCTTTGAACACCTTGCCTTGTTTCCTGGGTCCTGGTGCATTATCTGTTACCCAGCTGCCCATGCTCTGGGCCCTTAGTTTCAATGGAATGAACTTGTTCTATGAGTACCAGGAACTCATTATGCTTAGCACACACTCAGGACTTCTATTGAGCTGGCAGACAGTCATATATACAGTACAATACACTGGACAGCCCCCAGGGCTCAGTTGGGGGTCCATAACTAGGTTGTTGCTTAATTGGTATTAGTGAGTTTCTTAACCTGGTAAACTAAGCTGTCTACTAGGAGAAAGTGAGGAATTTACTTGAATTTTTTCATTTACAGCTTCCAATTCCTTATTAGGAGAAGGGAGAAAAAGGTTCACTGCTGGCCTCCTTGCCCGGTTGTCAAACTTGCACAGCTGGTTATCTTACTTGTGTACTGATGCTTTGTCACTGTGGCTCCTCATGTTTGGAAGCGGGCTTCCTCACAACCTTGCCTCCTCATATAGCCCTAGGTAAGTTGGCCAACCTGCCACAGTCAATCTGATTAGAGGGCCTCATTTGAAAAGCAAGGGAAGCTGTGACACTACACTAGCTACCAATGAATGTGAATTGATTCCTCTAGAGCAGGGGTCTGAAACTCAACTGACCTGGGGGCCGCTGGAAGTAGAGGCTGGGTGAGGCTGGGCCGCATCAAGTATTCCACCCCCGCGGTGGGGGTGAGCCACTCATCCGGCGTCGCTCCCGGAGGCCGGCCGGGCGCCGCCGGCGCTTTGAAGGCCACAGGGCCCCTCCCCCGTGCCCTGCCCCTCCCGGCAATTGGCCCGCGGGCCGCGAGTTTGAGACCCCTGCTCTAAAACCTAGAAATACTTTATTCAGGAGAGAGAACAATCATCTATGGAAACTTCCTAGTCAGGGAAGGGGAGAATAGGCAATGGATCATTGGAGGGGGCAACAGACAAGAAGTAGGTGATTTGGGAACTGATGTAATTTGGAAGGGCTGAATTCCTTTTGGCATTTTTTAAACTAAGTGATAAGCTGGGATGGCTCTGTTTCTGAGCTCTCATTTGTCAGCACCTAAAATCCCAAGTCTATATGAACCCAAACTGAAGCTAGCCTTCACTTTTTGTTTATAAGCAGATTCTTCCACGGGCTAACATACACGGTAGACTTTGTCAGTACAGAGCACTGTACTGCTTCTCTTTCCCCTTAGTTTAAACATGGACACTCTGCTGGAGCAAAGCAGCAAAAACTGTAAATTTCTGCTGAATTCCTGAATGCACCCCAGGATTTTGCTCCCATTTGTTGTTTTTCATTGACATACAGTTCTAAGAGATGAAGAGAATGAACTTCCAGGGTACAGTTTGGAATTTATGGCAAGTACTTTGAATGAGTTGTAGAGCACACTCAAGTTTAACATCTTTTGAAGTTTTCCACAGTCCAAACCTATGATCATGCTCTAGGTTGCCAGAATTAGACAAAGGGTCCAATATTGGCAAAGAGAGGTACATGGAGGTTGTGGCATAGCCCCAGTCCATGTACAACAGCCAAATAAGTTCTTACTGATTTTTTAAAGTTTATATTTCTTCTTTCTACAAGGTACGGGAAGCTCATAATATTTAAATATGATTTCTAATAATTACAAAAGCAAACCAGAAAACAAATCCAAGTGACTTAGGGAAAAAGCTTTTTAAGTACTGCCCAAACTTAAGCAAATAGAGATGTTTTAAACTGGTGATTAAAAGCAAATAGGCACCTGATAAATGTGGCCAGAAAGGGTATTACAAAGTCAGGGTGCTACTGTGTTAGAGTCGGCCCACATAAGAGCATTTTACCCCCAAAATAGGAATGGCAGCCACCCAAACCATGAAGCTTGAAGTCACCAGAAAACTAGACACACACCCACATATTTATTCCTTTGCGCAACATAGCCAACCGTGCTCTTCACAGTAAAGCAAAGCAGAACCTGTTACAGAAGCTTAAAAACCAAGTAGTTTTAATTAAGTGCCTTTAGAAATGTGACAAACCTGAATCCATGGCTCAGCTAAGTCTTTGTAGGCAGAAGGGATTTGCTGAACCCCATAATGAGTAAGGTTAAAATTACTATCTTGACTCCTTCGTGGTGAGGCAGCTATAGGCTGCTGAGTTTGCTGCTGCACCACACAGAGAACAGAAGGGGAATCAACAGGGCTTGGCAATTCATGACTATAAAGAAACAAATTATTATTATTAATTTTATTTCTACGTACACTGCCCAAAAGACAAAGTTCTATGAGTGGCTTACAACATTATCACAAAATACAGCTGCATAGCATAGAATATAGGTAGAATATAGGCAAAGAGTTAATATTTGCATATTCTGAGCATGTTCAGGGATATCCTTTGGGTTTTGAATTTCAAATTTTGCAATAAGGTTCTCAGCTTAAAAACATATATAAAATGTTTTATCTCTTACAAGTATTTGTAAGGAAACCAAAACAGCTTACATAGCTTGACTTCTCCCCATTTTATCACAGCAGACCTGTGAGTTAGATTAGGCTGAGAGCCAGTGACTGGCCTGAAGTCACCCTGTGAGATTTATGGCTGAGTGGGGACTACAATCCAGACCTTCTGAATCCCAGCTCACCGCAACCACTAGACCACATATGCTCCAACAAATTCAAATTAAACAAATCCTTACCCATAGAAATCATTAGATCTCCACTTAGATCTACAAAGAGGACATATAAGAGGTTCTCGGTTTCTCCTGCATTCCTCTGCCCCTAACATCGCAGCAATGTAAGAGAGAAGAAAATAAATAAAGTTAGTAACATAACACAATTTTAGTGAAAGGTATAACTTTGGTAAGTGCATGTAGAAAGTATGAGTAAACAGTAAATGTACATATGAAAAGCCAATTATATCTTTATTTATAGACTGGACAAATACAGTTGAATAGTATATGTAGTCAGTTACAGCATGAGTACTTTGCCATTTTCCTCTACAGTGGAGGATTGTTTAGCATATTCTGTTATTTCCTATAACAGCTTTAAAAACTCTCTCTGTGTATTGTACTATCATAATCCCATAGTTGAAACAAGAAATCAAAGGCTACTCAATGTACTTGATACATTTACACAGTCAAATTGGTGCTGTTATCACAATATTGTCTAGGTCAATATGAACTTTTCCATCCAAGTTAACTGTGTAAATCTTACAAACATTCATATTTGTAACTATTTGCTTCCCTTGCATTTGTTCATTCTTTCAAAAAAGAAATAAAATCTACCATGAGTTCTTATATCTATTATCTTTCTTACCTAAACTCTAAAGCATAACATCATTACATTTCCATGAGGAAATGTCTTCTCATTTACTTCATTCCAATAGATTCCAGTTAATGAATAATCTTTTCACAAATAATTTCTGAATATTAATGGAGGAATATCTTTTATAACACCACTTATTGTTCTTATCATCTTGCTTTCTCAAAGCTGGCAAGGACCTAAGTTGTCATTATTTATTCTTTAAAGTGAAAATGGCCACTCCTATGGTCAAGTACCCATTTGGCATTATAAATTACGTACATATTGACATGCAGTGGTGGTGAAGTTTATTTCTGCAACCATCTTCACAGACAGTCAAGCTCTCTTCATCCAACATGCCTAGCAAACAAATGGGGCACATCTGTTCTTCTTCATCCTTGATACTATTAAAAAAGTTTACCAATGTTAAAAACAGTATCATAGATCCTTAAGATTTATTTACATTTATATCGCTCAATCAGACTAAGGCATGGGTCCTCAAACTATGGCCCGCGGGACGCATCCAGGCCGCCATGCTGATTTATCCAGCCTGCCTCAGAGCTTTTGAACCCGCTCGGAGAAAACGATCTCCGAGCAAGTCCAAAAGCTCTGAGCCGGTGCAGGCGTACTCAGAGGGGAGATGGCCATGATGGCAGGCATGCTCATGCAAGGAAGGCAGGTGCAATCGTGGTCGTGCTTGGGGAGCAGACATGGCCGCAGGCACGTCTGCCTTCCCCGCACAAGCACACCCGTGAGCATGCCCATCTCCCCCCGAGCACGCCCGCGATTGTGCCAGTCTCCCCCCCGAGGGTGCCCACGATCACACCCATCATCCCCCCCAGCATGATCATGCCCGTCTTCTCCCCCCCAGCACAATCACGAACACTGTAGCTATGTCCCTTGAATATGGACATGCTCTTCCCCACCTCATCTTGAGCTTCTGCTGTAGCCCAAGGGAGCAGAGCAAACATTTTTTAATTTTTAATTATTTTTTAAATTTTAATTAATTTTTAATTATTTTTCTAGATTTTAATTTTAATTAAATTTTAATGTGCAGTGTGCATAGGAATTCATTCACATTTTTTTAAACTATGGTATGGCCCCCCAACAGTCTGAGGAACAGTGAACTGGCCCCCTGTTTAAAAAGTCTGTGGACCCCTGGACTAAGGAATAGGTCCCCGATATGGGGTGCATTCTATCACACTGTAAGTAACAGAACATTAACATTCAGTTGACCATGCAATTTTCTACACCTACTATGAATGCTTGTTTACATACCACCTTTATCCCACAGATTACTGCTCAAAGTAGGCTGCACATTATGCCTTTGTGCATAATGTTATGATGTTTTGCACATTTCATCATATGTTTCTTCAACAGCAGCCAATTCCAGGATTTGTGCCACACTGGCATGGAACTTATTATGATTAGCTGCATTACTTGTTAAAGCAGTGGTGTGGAAAAGCCAGTAGGCTAAAGCAACTTGAAAAATTTCAAAGAAATACTTCTCTAGAGAGGGTTTACAGACTTATAAACATTCAGATGCCACTAACATCTCAGGGGTTGTATATAAATACATGTACAAGAAATGAAAATCATCCAGATCTACCCTATTTATTACATAACGATACACATTTCTGCATACAAAAGTTTCGGTGTATTAAATGTATAAGATCAACAGCTGAAGCAGGTTATATAATAATCACTAGGACAGATTTAGGTTGCTACAGGAAATAGTGAAGCAGCTGTGGATATGGTTTCTTTTCACACTAGGAAGACTCAGATGGAAAAATTCCATGGTTTTCCTACTAGAAGTAAATGGAGTGGCATGTGAAAAAGCTAATGGGAAGCACTTCTAAAGATCCTATAGTAGCATTATAAACCTGGCCAATCTACCATCAAGATAAATTCTTGCTTTTTTGACTTAAAGACTGGGGAGAAATCCACAATATAGTGACAATGCAGATAATGAAGTCCTCCAGATAATGAAGTCCTCCAGTTATGTCAAGTAGTGATTAGCAACGAAGTTAATAGACTAAGTTCCTGCAAACACTATCAATAGTATAGCTCAGAAGTAGGACATGATTTGCTACAGAACTTTGCTTTCTAAATCTTGAGGGCACAAATGCATTTGGATGTTTAGAGCCAGATAACAGATGGTTCAACCACCAGAAAAGCCATACACAAATATTATATATTCAATGCTGCCAACTTCAAAGTGATATAATGAACTGTCGATATTTAAGAACAGAATTTACATTTGAACTGTTTCTCTGAACTACCTAAAATATAAAATGTCATATAGTATATATATGTACATTTGTACATATATGCAAGTGTACATTTGTATATATATACAGAAATGTACATATATCAGATATATATGCATGTTTTGAATGAATTATATTTAGAAATGCATAATTCTTCAAGAATATATAAAGAAGGTCTAACTTTCTAAAAGGAATGTTAGTTACTACACTGTGACATTTTTATATGAATCTGCAGGCCCATTGAGTGTTTCTGATATAGTCAGATCCTTCCACACATGAACATTGTTATGCTTCAGAATCTCTTCAAGCCCCCATCCATCTTTCTCCCTTAGAATGCTAGTATTTCCACAAAATCCTCTGTTTAGCCCCCTATTCCTCATCCCTAACTGAAACTACTTTCCCATCTACAATTTATTTTAGAGTATATCCAAGTATAGGGAATATCCAATGAAGTACTTCAAAATGACAAACTTTGGTCAGTGGAAGAGGGACCAAATGCAGTTACCTGCATACCCTCAAAATCTGGCCTCAAGAGAGTTCATGATTCATGTATAACATACCTAATATATACTAAAGACGTTAGAGAAAATGCCTGCCATAAGAGAGCAACAAATTCCTGTTATCAGTGAGCTTCTTTATTAGACCTAGCTAGCTGGAAAAGGCTAAAAGAACAAACAAAAATCATGCTCGACGCATCCAATCAAAGAAAAATAAAAAACAGAACCTTTGTTAATGTAGGTCACCTTGTACAGAAGGTAACAAAAAGCCTTGTGCCAGTTTTGCTGCAATAAAGTAACACAGCTATCCCTCTATTAGGGGATTGACAAAAGAAAATAAAATCTTAACTAAAAGGTGGGGAGGAGGGGTTAGCACTACGTATTTTCTTTAGAAGAATTACTAACCTGTTTTCTGAACTAGATGTAGACGTACTAGATGATGACAATGTATGAGAATTTGACATGCGTGAGACAAACTTCTGGATGGTGTTACGAGATGGGGCTTTGATCCTTGAGCTACGCCTACTGTGATATTTCTGGAACAAACTCTCAACCTAACATTGGAAAAAAATGTTAACAATAGCTATTATGCTATCAGTTCCTCAAAACTGTTATCTTTTAAATAAAGATTTAATTGCAATTATTCTATAACGTAATAATGATCCAGTCACAATAGTATTGGTACTTCTTTATATAAATAAAAAAATAAACACAAAACAAATTTGTGACCACCACAAGCAATAAGGGATGGATTCAGTTTTTAAACAGTCAGTGTTTTGTTTTATGTACCTCCTACTCAAAGACCAAAACAACTCACTTAAGACATGTGAGCATTGATTCTGGGTTGGATCTAGGCTTGGTCATAATCAGAGCAGATCCACTGGTATTTTATTTATTTATTTATTTATTTATTTAGAAAGCTTCTATGCCGCCCCACTCGCCAAAGCCTCGGGGTAGCTTACAACAATAAATCAGTATCAGAGGGACAAGTTATTCATGACTACTCTAAAAACAACTAAGTCTAGATCCAAACCCTGAATGTTGTACAGATCCCTGTTAGATAAATCTAGATGGCCAAACCTCCATGATTTGGCAATAGACAATGGCACCTCTGCATTTTATCTACATTGCTGCCAGAAACTGGAAAAATGGGTAAATAACAGCAGAAAGGATGCTGATGTCATGTTTTCCTAACAGTGTTTCTAGTTTTATGTGCATTATTCTCATGCTTTCACATCTGTGTAAGAACACGTGCAACAGGCTTGATCTCTTGACTGAGGTGAAGAGGCTGTAATATTGTTCTTAGCCTTGGTGGAAAACCTTGCTATGGTTAAGAGATATATCACCTCAGTTATCAATTTAACCTTAGTTAAGGCTAAAAAGGTTAAGATTTGTAGAATCTGGTTTGTCTTAATCACAGGTAAATATAATTTCTGATGTAGTTAAGATAACAAAGGAGGGATATAAGGAAGAAACACAGCAATCTACTTCTCCTCCTAAGCTCTTAACAGTGATTTGATGATGAACCCTGATAAGTATGTACGAACCTCTAGCTATTAAACTGGAAGACCTCTAATGGAAAATTATCTAATGGACCCCATCAATCCAGTTGATGTTGGTCAGCTGTAGAAGCTTTTAGATATCAACAACCTCCTTCCTCCACCCCGCAAAGAAGCTTTTTAGAAGTGTTAGGATATTTTAGAAATTACAGTAATACTACTGTTACTACATATTTAATTTCAACAATGATAAATTTCAGCTATGGCCTAAGAATATGGCCTATGTGGAAAGAGAAAGGATGGCACTACCTCAAAGTTCTTCAAGGTCTTTCGCCAAAGCATTGGATCTGAAGATTCAAGCTGGAAAACTCGAAGCATAACAAACAGCAGATGAATGCAAAATGTGCCACGTCCACAGCTGCAGGTCTGTAAACACAAAAATGTTTTCTGTTTTTATTACGGCTTCTGTAATCCCCCCCCCCCCAATTTTTGGAAAAAGAAATCTGTGCATGGCAATGGCTTTCTTCTGGTAGCTTTTGCTTCAGTAATTTTGGCACAGTAAATGGAACACATTGTTTTTATATATAATAAGCAAATACGGCTGTTTATGCTTAACTGAGATTTTGCTAATGCCCTCAGCTAATATTCATTGAAATGGGAAAAATATGCCCAAAAAGCCCATAGGAAGTAGTTATCTTTCAGTACCTTTTCAGCTATTAACCATTTTATACTTTAGAAGGTTGTAGTAGAGTGTATGCTTAAATTTGATATCATAATCACTTAATTCTTTTGAATTTATTCACTGCATGCATAACAATAAAATAGGCATACTGTATGCTGTTCATACCTGAGGACCAATAAATACTCTGTATTTATTATCTGGGCTGTCTCCTCCTATCAAGAAAGAATTAGGTCCTATTTGCTGTAAGAGGTACAATCTGGCTCTCATTACTTTGTTGACTCGCCGATTTGTTTCTTCAGGACTATATGGTGAGAAGCCATCTGGAGATGGAGCTCTTCGTGGAGGTGTTATTCGTCCACTCTGAAACTTAAATCAATATCTTCCATTACATTTTCAAGAATTTTGGTACCAGTTCCCAACTTCTCCCCTCTAATCTATACATACAATTTGTCACTGCCTTTGTCTTACAGAGGAGGAATTTATCCTTATGAAATAGTAGTTATGGACAGTATTTTAATATTTCTTAAATACTGTCACCTCTCCCACCAAAGATCTTCAAAAATATAATTGTCTGTGTTGGTTTTGTCTAACTAAAACCACATTTATACATCTTTCTGCTTTGGACTGAAAAGGCTTACACTGTAGAGATTAAAGTCTTAAAAAAATAACAACAACAATCTAATCACAGAGGAACCAGATTACTTCCCTGAGCCTACACATAACAATAGAGAAGTTCCACTCATGTTACCCCAACCTAAATTTCCAATGGTGGTGAGACCTGTAAGATTCAGCTGGATGAACAGACTATTGTTGGAGAAGAGACACTTTAAATTATCATGGCCTTAAATTGTATCAGTAGTTACATAAGAGCTTTCCACTTACAGGCACAGGCGATACCCTTTTCCTTCTTACACCAGGAGATTCAGATTTAACAGTTCTAGAAGAGAATGAGGAGGAACTACTAGGAGAAGGGCTCCGTCTCCCCTTCTGAGTAGGTGAAGTAGCACATGTTTGTCCTTCTGGAGGAGGTTCTACTGTAGGTTTGTTTGCTTCACAACCATCTCCTTTTATCGGTATTGGCTTTACCACCTTGTAAGAAAGATATGAAATGATTTATGGTTACCTAACTATCTTCTTAAAGAAAGAAATCCAATACATTTATTTGATTCTCATCATATCAAATCCTGTCAGTTTCCCTTGATGCTCACGGGAATCTATTTCAAGTCAAATGAGTATGTGCAGATGATTCATGCAAACCTAGTTGCAGTCCGTATTAATGCTAACTAGCTTCTCTCATGAAAACTTGTCAGAGCTCATATGGATAATATGTAGTATGCATTATCTAGTCTGGGAATATGAGGTCTGCACTGTAACTAAAAGAAAGCTGCACTGTAACTGTCAATATTAGGCTAAAAATAGTCTGGAAGGGCTTCAAACTTTTGGAGAAGCTTACATGCTCATTATAATTTGATTTTTTGATAGTTGCTGATGACATAGAATTTTTTAGAAAAATTGCTAAGGTTGGCTACAGTATAAGAATGCTAGCCCAAATTGTCATTGGTATTTCATTAGCTGCCCAGTTCTACGGATCAATGCCTTAATTATCCAACTGGATTTTTGTAGAAAGACAGATAAAGCAGGGAATATCTCCTCTTGTACTCTTCCTTCTGTTTGTTCCCCTTGTGTTGCAAAACTTGTAGACCTCGCCTCATCTTTGTTTCTCCAATTGCACTGGGTTTAGCTACAGGTAAGCTCTTAATATACTAGTATTAAAATGTTGTCTGGCATATTTTGATTGTATAATTTCCCCCCAGCTATGATTGTAAATATAGTTCTATCTTCTGAGAGAGTTCAATATAAAATGCTAACAGCAGGGGGCAATGTTGTAGTATTTTCAGGACACAAATTTGACTTTTACAGTACACTGTTAAGACATTTGATATTTCAAGCTTCACAATCAGCAACTCACAGAAATGATGCACGAGGCATTCTAATGAAATAGGATACTCAGATCATAACTATAAAGTCATGCAATGTAAGAAAGCAAATTCTGTACTTTTAGCAAAGAACAGTTACAGTGCCTTTACCCAACCATCACTTACCACAGGGCCTCGTCTACTTCTTCTTTCAAGCCATTCATGCTTCCAGGCGGGCATACACGTTGCCTTGAGTTTCTCCCTGATCATGCGTTCTTCTGGGCGATCATCCATTTTCTGGAAACCCCTGGGGGTTTCTTTATTCTCCATGTCACGACTACAGTAAAAAAAAAGAGGGAAAAAGAGAGAAGAAGCTAAAGCCATGTAACTGTGACTGTCAATACTCAGTGCTCTGTTTAACCCTTGAAGCATCACATTTTTAGCCCCATAAATGCTAAAAAAAAAATGATTCCAGCTGCAGAGGCAAGGTGCTTAAATCTTTAACTTATATTGTTTGTTACTCTGCTTTTTAGAGTCTACTTCAAGTAGTAAGCAACAAACAAGAAGACTGCTTTTGTAAAAACTTAAATTTTAAGAACAAGATCTCTTAATGCACTAACTTAGCACACCCTATAACAAGCAGCCAGTTCTTAAGACATGGGCTTGCAGTTTAGGTACTTTTTGAACAGCCTTCTGAATAGCACTTGAGATAAAGCCTCTTTTTCTCAGATAAGGCACACACTAATTGCAGTACCTTTGCATCTTATCTTTCCAAAAGTCTTATTTTATATATATATATATAAAAGCTAGAAATAAATTATTACTAGGTAACTAGAACTATACATCTTTAAATATATAATTAGAAAAATAATGATTTTAATTGAAAAATAATAGTAACCCATCTTGCTTCAGATCAAACCTACTGAAAACATGTCTAAGATCAATAAAAGTAAGAAATGATTTATAAACAAGTCACTAACTAAACAAGTGAAGCTATTTTTCTTGCTACTTGTATACACACAGACACATAATTAGTAGATACTTCATGATACTTGAGTGACATTCTTAATGCACAATTTAAACTGGAAACACATTTCCCCCCCAAAGAGTCAGTCTGCACTTGTTTTCTTGATACTTGATACTTGTTTCTCCACACTATAGCCTCCTGCCCTGCTAGCCTTCCTTGGAGCACTGTGAGTGAGTGCGTAGGGAAAGGATAAGTGAAAAGGCAGGCTAGATGAAGTTAAGGACTCTTATGGCCAGATGAGAGGATTTTTTTTAAGAAATTGCTGTCAAAATATTTAACCCTTCCTGCTACTGGAAGATAAAAACTACTTCTGAGCAGTTTTAAAAAACTATATTGTAGATGTGGGAAATTTTTGTCATGTGTTTTTAAATCCTTAAGTTATGTTATAGGACCTATGGGCTATTAAACCAAATAAACCTGAAGTTTAATTAGCCTTTCCCAAATTATGCATCTTGCTGTAAGCTAGAGTTTACCTAATCATACTCCTAAATAAATAAATACAAAATAGGACTCTGTCATTTTCCCCAGCATTTCTCTCGCTTGCTAGAAAAGTGTGTGAATGTGCCTGGCACACAGGAAAATGTAGAATCTGTCTAGGTTATCTGAAGACATCTGAGGTTGTATGGTTGCTGGAGTCAGTACTGGATTAGTGAGAGTGAATTAGCTGAATTGTAATAAGACAAAATGACTATGTGGTAGATAGTATTCTGGATGAGGCTCCATCTGTTCAAAAGAGCAGGTACACAGTTTGGGGGTAGTTCTAGATCCAGCACTGCCAGGTGAGGCTCAGGTAGCCACAATGGCAGAGTGACTTTAACCAGAGTACCAACTACAACTGCTTCTGGATAGAAGTAAACTGGCTACAGGTTGCTATGTTCTAGTACCCTCCCAACAAAGAGTTATATATGTTGAGTATTTCCAAATGGCTAGGAAACTGGTAAATTTCCTAAATGGGTTTACATACAGCAATCCAACTAGAGTTCACTATTCTATGATTCCCTAATTCTATGAATAACCCATCATGGTTGCTAAACATGATGGCTTGTTGTTCAAGCCTAGATTTATTTCTTTAGGGTATATCTACCTCTCTGCTCCAAGTTTTTTATCCTTTCCCTCAGCCTCCAGAAAACCCCTCTGAAGGTCTTGTGAAGGGAATGAATCATATACCATGCCTTTTTCATAGGCTAAGGCCACTCACACCTCTGGTTCCTAATGACAACTTGTTTTTTCTGTCAGGTAACCAAACAAAAAATAAACCTACCTGCTAAATCTGTAAAGCAATCACCAGCATGGGTACCTGCTGAACAATGCCCTCAGGCACATCCCTGCACAATGCCCACTTGAAATTCCCCATTCCTCCACTCACACAAATGGGAATGGCTGCAGTTCTACATGGACAGGAAAAAATACCACAATTTTAAAAAAATGCTTGGCAATGAAAAGCAGCCCTTCCAAGTTACCATACTTTGAAGAAATTATCTATAGCTGCCAAAATGAGGATGGCAAAGATCAGCTTGACAGCCAGCTTTTGCAATATGAAGAAAGTAAGTTCCTTTGGTGAAAAAGCTGTGGCAAAACCAAAATGGCTTGAGATCATCCTGGGGAGCGGGGAGACAGCTTGGTCAAACTTTGTGTCCTCTGGTATACCTACAAAAGGGCCAACAAAGATAGGGTAGGGAGCAACAAACAACCCACAGTAAGCTAATCTAGTGTTGAGATGAACCTTGACAGAATCCATCCCTCAAGCATTTGTGGACTTTCCTTCATACTTGGCCCAGTCTTAGAAAGTAAGCCAAGCAGAAGGGTCATCCACAAATGCTCATGGAATGAAGTTTGGGCAACAATCTTCTTCTGCATCACATGTGACAGCAAAACAAAGGCTGATGCCGCACAGTAGTCGAGAAGAACTCCATTCCTAAAGAGCTCCACATAAACATGGGCATAGTCAAAAATTTGGACTCAGGACTGCAAAAGCAGATTGGCATCTGGGGAGCTGAGCCCAGGCAATCTGTACTTTAAAAGAATTCCTTGCACATCCCCAGTTTGGTAGGAGCACAGTGGGTTGTTTTTATGACAATCCATCGTGGCCTATTGTCAGGGTAAGTACTTTACTACTTTACTCACTACTTTAAAGGTGGTTTTAATCCAGGATCCTTTGCCATAGGAAACTGTGTAGGAACCAGAAAGAACATGTTCTCTGTGGAAAGGCTCCATCTTTGAAAAGTCTCCTCCTTAAGCTTTGTCTGGCCTAATACTCTTATCATTTTGGCATCAGATTAAAAAACCTGTTCATCGAAGCATCTTACAGTGCAACCATGGCTTGTATTTTAGTCTGCTTTGCATTTGATGCCTCCGATGTTTTTAATTGTAAAGATGTTTTATTTTATTTATTAGATTTTTATCCCATCTCATGAGCCATAAGGCTCCCTGGGTAGGTTATGAAGGAGGTTGTCCTACATTTATGACTTATATTGATTTTATGCCTTTTGCTTACCACTCCAGTATGTTTTGATGAAGGTTAGACTACAAATATTTTAATCTATAAAATATATGCATCTAGTTAGATTGATCAATAAATCCATCTATACATGCTTGTCCATGCTATAGCATCAAGTCCATAAAACCTAAATGGAATGAAACTTGGCATGAATGCTAATATGATCTTAGACGTATGGAACCTGGGGTTATTTGGTTTTAAAATGAATTAGTTCAATTCAATTTAAATGTACCTCTGTGTTTGATGCCTACAGTACCATGTTCAGTCACTAGGTGGCAGTCTTTGCTTACCAGCACAGTTTTAAGCCAGGGAAGGGAGTAATTTAAGCAAGAGCCATCCTCTCTCCCCACTGTGTGCTAGCCCACCTCAGAGTAATGGAGAGAACAGACCACTCACCTAAAGTGCTATTGGGGTACATCATGGTTGACCATGCTTAGGGATGGAAGCAGGAATGGCTTCACTCAAACAGGCCAGGGATAATACATATGAGCAGTTCTGACACTGCATAATTTGCTTGAAGGTTTTGCTGTTTCAAAGGAGGGCTTATTCTGACCCATGTATGGCTGTATGCTAGTATGGTCTTTTGTCAATCAAATAAATAAATCACAGTCTCCCTCCAACTCTTTAGGCTATTTGTTTCCCTTCAAATTCACTTCCAAGGTGAATATTAAAAACACACATTAAAAAAACCTGAAGACAAATTTTCCTGTATACCTCAGGGACCATCCTAGTATACAAGAATTCACTCTATCTTCTCCTTGGGTACTGCTAGATATCTGCACATGCACTGATATTTTATTAGTGGAGGAAGGAATATTGAGAGAGTAAGATAACCAGGCAATATAATAAAAGTATGCCAGTCACCTATCTAAAAATAGATAACTGTATTTCCAGAAGGCCAGATTTTCACGGCACGTAACTCCTTTGTATCAAGAAAACCAAGCAGTCAAAAAATCAAGCACATTTTTCCAGATGTCCTAATATCCACTGTTGGCTTCCAAACAGATGTATTAAAATTATTTTCATAGCCACCGGACAGGCATTAACAATATACCTCAGCAGTAAAGGCTTTACAAGATTTACTTGTTCTCTGAAAGAAAGAAAAAAAAAAAAAGCAGAAACAACTAGCTTCCCCTCATGTGACAGTAAAACTAATCTGCTCTTCCTTACAACAAATGAACAGTTATTTAAATGCAGGTGGGAATTACCAGCTGAAAAGTGCTCTCTGTCGGATATAGATAAGTCATACAAAGATTTAGGAACATAGAAACAAAGCGAGTCAGAGGGGGGTCCTGAGCCATCTAGTCTGACCCCTGGCTCCAACCAGTTCCACTGGTGTAATCCCCAACATGTGGTTGTCCAATCTTTCCTTGAACGCTCTATCTGATGGCGCCTCAACCACCTCCCGTGGAAGACAATTTGTGGGTATAAGCTTTGGGGAACACAACAGAAACTTGTGACAGGCACGGCGAGGCAGCGGGTGTGGGTGAGGTGGTGGTGGCAGGCGCGGGACCAGCTGCCCCAGGCTCAGATAACTAAAAGGCGGGCTGGGTAAATGGGCGTGGCAGGCCGTATCTGGCCCGCAGGCCATAGTGCGAGGACTCATGCTCTGAATGAAGACACTTTTATTCTGATCTGGGAATAATCTCTGAGGATCGGCAGGATATAAATATCACAATCATCTGCATTTGGTATTTGAAGCAATTATACATGCCACCATGTGCCCATGTAATTCTACTTTCCCGTGTTTTGCGGTCTTGTTAGCTATCTCACACTGGTGGTGCACCCTGAAAGTCAGTGTAGAAATCTTTTAAATCAATAAATCGTAGAGGTACATTGTAATTCTTCAGCATAAAGGGGGGGGGGGGAATCCAGACAGGCATGCTTGCTTTTTTGGATACCATTTTCTACAGGTAAACAAGGTTAGTTATTTCCATGTTACCTGCAGAACCAGATTATTGTAACAATATAATAAACAACTATAAAATATAGTGAATGAACTAAGAGAGAGCATTTCCTGAAATACATGGAGTTTCTCTTACTGAAATGTTTTCACAAAAATTATCTACATGCAGTCATTCAATTAATAATTTTACAGTGCTATACAAGTCAAGTCTGCTAGATTTTAAGTTCTACATTGTTAACATGCAAGTCCAGGAAAAATATGCAGGACTACTGAAACCCATAAGCCATCTTTACAAAGTTGTTAATCTAAATGCAAGTAATTATAATAGTAATGTTTATGTTAGAGATTTTTCACACATGCCTGGAACTCGAAAGTTGCACTTCCCATAGCAATAGTTCAGTCAACCTGCTTAATTATATTTTCGAATAATGCATGTGTCATGGAGGCATTACAGCTAACATAACATTCAGAAATACAAGTGGGGCCCTATTATAGCAGCTGTGGGAACTTCCCGGTTTGAGTATACATGTAGAAATCATTACTATGAATACCTCATCAAGAATACCAGATATCTTCATTCTTGGGTTTAAAGAGAGCAGAGCAGTCCAATACTACAATGTGGCCAGCATCCATAAGCTCAATATTGTTTTAGACTTGTTTTTCTCAAACAGGAGTCCCACATGTTGCAGTGAAAACTACTTTTGAATTGTGGGTAGTTTCTAAAGCACTTTTTGCTGTGGTACAGATGTCAGATTGCAAAAAGGGCAGTGGCAGGGAGTCCTCTGGCCTAGCATATTCCTTGGGCCTAAGCTGTTCTTCAGATCCTGCCTGCTGTGTAGAGTACAGTAGAGAATGCAAGAAAAGAGTAACTGTAGAAAGTATTCAAACAAGATATTGTTGCAGTATTCATTTTACAGATACTGGCAGCATGTTACTGCTCTCACCCAACACAAGTTCCCCCTTAAATAGATCTAGTATTAAAAGAACTGCCAAGTAACAAATCTAGGTCTAGTTCAAACGACTGGTTCATCTTTCTAAGCCTGTGGTTTCTTCAAGAACTCAGTATAAAACTCAGAAATGTCCAAAATCAAAAACAAACAAAAACACTAGAAGCAAACACACAGTGAGACAGTCACCTAACATTTCAAGAGAGTGGTCTGAAGAAAAATGTGGCAAATTTTTCTTTATGCCAAACCTTCTCAATATACTGTATTGCATTACATTTTTACTCCACTTTTCTTCCTCTTGCAAAAACAAATGAGCAAACAAAAACCAACTAAGGCAGTTTATTAGCTTCTCCTCCTCTCCATTTTATTCTCACACCACCACCATCATGAGGTAGGGTAAGCTAAAAGGCAGAGCCTGGCCCAAAATCACCCAACATGCTACTCAACTGAGTAGGGACAAGAACCCAGATATGTCATCTTCCAGTTCAACATTCTAACCACACTGTGATTCAACTTTTAAAACTTGGCACTTTTAAACAAACCAAACTGAAATACAGAGAAACACCTGCTGTCTCAAATGACAATTATCTTCAGAACCTGGCTGATCACAGAGGGCGACAGAATGGCTCAACTAGATGGACATTTGGTCCTATCTAGCAAGATCTGCCTATGTTTTTGATCCTGTACGGCATACTCTGGGATCACAGGTTGGTATGAAATACCCAGTCGAGGTTATATAAGCTCTCTGTTGCACAGTGATTTGGTGAAGTAACTTGTAGTTTCCCCACCAAACTCCATTTTCACATTCACAGCTATAGATTTTATTTTGTGCAATTTGTAACTGGAGAGCCAGTGTGGTGTAGTGGTTAAGAGCATGGGACTGGGACTCAGATGATCTAGTCCCCGCTCAGCCATGGAGCCAACTGGGTGACTTTGAGTCAGTCACAGACTCTCAGCCCAGCCTACCTCACAGGGTTGTTGTTGTGGGGATAAGAAGGAGGAGAATGATGTAAGCTTCCTTGAGCCCTTTGTAGGAAAAAAGCAGGATATAAATTGATAAATAAATAAATAAAATAACATTTACAGAGAGGTCAGTTATCAACTCTCGTGAGTATGTTGTTCTCCAGCAGAAAGTCAGGAGCCTTCTAAAACTTTTAAGAGATTGTGCTCTATCAATTGCTTCCCTCTGACACAATTTTAAACCATCAAAACAATAATTTTTAACAAGAAAAACACTCTAATTTAAGGTTATTTTGGCATGTCCAATCTACTTTATGAATGAAAGCCAAGTATAATAAACTCAGATTGTTTTCAACTGTCCCCAACATCCTTCACTCAGAATCAGAGCATACTCCTCCTGCCCCTTTCTTTCAACCCAATAGGAGTCCTTCTGTTTGTTGTTTAAGCAAAGCCATGTATAAATAAATAAATAGGGACTTTAAATCTATCATTGGGAGATATTTAGCATGTTTGATCCACTCAACTGTACCTCAACATTTCCCAGTATTTGTGTGCCTTAAAACAACCCATCCCCCACTTTCATGCAGCATGTGTATTTCTGCTCTAAAAGTCTGAAATCCTGGCTAATCTATTACAAATCACATGGAGACCAAGCAATAGATTTCTGCCTGCCTACCTAATCTACAAGGGATGCAGGTGGCGCAGTGGTTTAAACTGCTGGGCTGGTTGATTGAAAGGTCACCGGTTCAAATCTGCACAATGGGGTGAGTTCCCCTTGCTCCGTCCCAGTTCCTGTCAACCTTGCAGCTCTAAAGCAAGCAGATAAAAAGATACCACTTTGGTGGGAAGCTAACAGTGTTCCATGCACTTCAGTGTTTAGTCATGCTGGCCACATGACCACGGAGACTGTCTGCAGACAAACACTGGCTCCCTCAGTTAGGAAACAGAATTGAGCACCACCCCCTAGAGTCAGACATGACTGGACTTAATGTCAAGGAGAAACCTTTACCTTTACCTTACCTAAGATCTCCCTTTTGCCCCTGCATTATAGTAGGCTGTGTTTAAAAAATATATTGGACATTCAACAATAAACAAATAGTAAAAACCCTACTGGCAATCTGCAAAGTCATAGTTTGTAGTATCAGAATTGGCCTGGTCTTGTTTATTTGGATCTGTTTCAATTGACTATGCTTATCAATGCTGAATAGCTATTTGCAGGTATGCAGGTGCCCACTTGTGAACTGAGTTTGTGCCAATCCAAATTGATTTTAATCAGTCAAGTAAAACTACAGGCTAGGACTGACAATGTTTCTTTCTTAGTAAGACATGCTATGCTATGTGGCTTTATTTTACATTGTTCAGAACAGTAAAAAATGCTACCTTTTTGTGGCAGTTACTCTTTTGCTTCCAATCTTCACTTTGGAAGAAAGGTTGTTGAACAGATGGTCACTCCAATTTCATATACCCCGGAAGCCATTGGTTTCCTGGAATCCTGCCAGTCTGGCTTTTGCCTTTTTTGGCACTGCTTACATCTATGACCTTTGACTACAGAGTGATGGATAAATAGAGAACAATCTCTCTTTTATTTCCTTTAAGGGCCTTTGAAACTGCCGAACATAAGGTGTTGGCTGTTGTCTCTTTTTCAGATAACTGAAAGGGACATGTTGTTGAAGCCATATGTATATCTAATATAAAAGCAAACATAAGCACGGCTATATCTGTAGTTTCCTATTTATTAACTAGTTTTTGTCATACATTCTTGAAGTCACAATATAAAAATTTTGATTTAATTGATGACCACAAGCAAGCCATTCTCTTTCAAAGGTTTCTTAAGCAGTAGTTTCAAACTACTTTGAAGAGAACATATCATGCAGTTTGGGTTCTGTTAATTCTTTACCAATATTTGACCTCACAAAACATTTATTTCCATGATTAAACTTCTGTGGGTTCTTTGCATAGAATAACCTCTGATTTAGCAGAGTAGACTCCTCTTTTTTTCCACCTTTGGAGAGATTAACACATATTGTGTTTGCCCAAATCACTAATTTGGATAAAAGGAAGACTGCATCTTGAAGTGTCTGAACAGTTTCTGAACTGTCACAGAAACCAGCATAGCAATGTTAATTTTTAGCTCAAAAATCATGTAGCTTTTCGACATTCATAATGATCTTGTTTCAAATATTGAAATTTTCTCATACTCAATCCTCATTATCTATAGCATGAAGTTAATACAGGTAAGACAATTTTTTCATCTTCCATATAAACCCTATTTAGTGCTTATTATAGGCAAGCCACTGCACCAAGTTCTACCTTGTCCAAGGAATTATCTATAGATAACTAATAAATATCCCAATCTCCACTTGAAAATTTATCTTGATATAATCACACACTCTGCTAGAAAAGTGCTGCAAATCCTGCTCAAATTTTGCACAGCACAAATGTTGCATCATTCCTGGCTTATAGTTAGCAGTGTATTAGACTATTGTAAATATATCTTATGCATATATTTCATTTTTATAATTCTCAATAGCCTAGACTTTCTGGCCAGTTAATGAAAAGAATTAATTTAAAACTGACACACACACACACACACACACAACATATAGCAATTGCAACTGAATTAGCATAGCACTGGTACAGAATAAAGTGCAATATTAAAAAATGAAGTTAAAAATTAAACTGTTGAAATGCTGGTAGAATAAAAAGTCTTCACCTGGCACCAAGAAGAATACAAAGGAGGTGCCAGGTGCATCTCTTTAAATGCTTAATCCACAACCCATGCCACAGCCAAAACGACCCTCCTCTGAAGAAGAAGTCCCTGAAGAAGGACCACCAAAGACCTTCCAGATTGGTACATATGGGCATATGGAACCTGTCTTTAACAAGAACACTAAGGATAGTTTTAGAGCGTGAGCAATATAAATTAAATAGAAAAGTTCTGCATCAAGAAAATTCAAGTTTTGCATCAAAGGGTAAAGTATGCTTTAAAATTATAAACAGCGTCCAAAGTCACAAACATGTGTGCACATATATGTGCAGGCACTATTCTACATACCCAGGTTGCTGTGTACTCCCCTCAAACTTCCCATTATGCACCTACACTATTAACATAAGCACCACCTCTTTATTTGGAAATTTAAACCCTACCCCACAATCACCTTCCCCTTTAAGTGATCAAAACAGATACAAAAGGAGAGTCATGAATGGAAGCATGAAGGACAATGGCAACTGAATACTAATTTCCATGAAAAATTCAACATCCATGGATGCATAGTATCAGGTATGATTATATAACTGGTGTGAAAAGAACTTATTTATATGATTTGTTTCCATCTTTCTACCAACAAAAATAGCACTCAAAGTTTAAAATCATAAATAAAACTTGGTTAAAACAATAAACTGTTTAATGCAATCACAACAAAAATGGAATAAAACAACATCCAACTCAACAAACCTGCTTATATATCGAAAACCTATTTTCATTAAAAAAGCACATGAATCAAGAAGCAGAAACCATTTGATACAAGGAGGAAAAAAGAACTAATGGTCAGTTGCTTATAGCATAGTTTAGTGTGAATCTGGAATGTCACAATCCATAACATACTACAGATATTTATAGCTGCTGTTTGCATATGAAGCAATGCAAATCCTGCTGCAGGACAAATTGATTTAATAATCCAAGAACTAAAGTGTTCTTGAATATGAACTTTGAACAAATGTAAAAGCAACCAAAATGCTAACACAGCATGCAATCTAGATAACGCATGGAAGAGCTGCCAACAGAAGTTAAAATCATGGTATAAATGCATTCATCCAGAAGGTACTTTAATAATTTTTCTTAACTGTGTACTAATGTCACAATAAAAGTACTCATAATTTCTGAAACTACTTTTCTATAGTTCTTTTTACATTAACAGAGAATAACTCCTAAATTTATCTGACATGCAGCCACTACACAAGTGACAGAAAAAGTGTGTGTGTGTGGGGGGGGTTAATTGCAAGACAAAGGAGGGAAAGAGCAGAGATAAAAGTATAGCTTCTTACAAAATATTCTCCATTCTCAACAACTTCAGATTATATCATTTAATGTTACTATTTTTTTTCCAGAATGTATACATTAGTAACATCTTTGTCAACCTAAAGTAGATTTTCCTTGGAAATTTAGTTTGCTTACATTTTGTGTTATATTTTAAATCTTTGTACTACTGCCAAGTCTTATTCTAGTTCCTACTTTTATCTTATACTGTAGAGTTTTAACCATTTACATTCTATACTGTATTTTATGTTTTAAATTGTTGTGAACTGCACTTTGGCTAACTGGGCAGTATAAAAATGTAATAAATAAATCTTTGCACTTGAGCTTTCCCAAAGAATGATATATGAATAAGAATAATGTATTAAGTTCCTATAAATAAGGATGAGGAAAATTACAGTATTTTGATTGGCTAAATACTTCATGCAACACTCTAAAAATAAGCATCCACTATCTATAATCGCAAGCTTTCTGTCTAGCCCTGATTAAAGGGTTGAAGAATGTGCAAATTGAGCATCAGTGGCAGAATTTAATCTGGAAGAGTGGATGGAAGGGCTAAGCACCCCAACACTACTTTCTTGATCAGAATAGTAGTCCCTCATATAGTTGCAAGGAGGGGAGATATGCCACCCCGCCCCCCGCCCCCCAAACACCAGAGAGTGATCATGGATCTTCCAGTATAGAATGCTGCTGAGTGGTAGCAGGGATGGTAATAGTTAAGGCTACACAGGAGAAGGCATTCTCTAAAATACGTAGCCTAAGTTATTCAGCTATTGTAGTCAACATCTAAAAATGCTCCTAGAACAGTTACATATCAATAATCACACCACCATCACCATAGTGCAATTCTTCATTATTTGAAAACTTCAGTAAGAGCACGGGTACCTATAAGGTAAGTTCAAATGTCATACTAAGCAACCCTGAAAATTGTTTCCTAAACAATCCATGGTATACCCAACAGATGATCATTGTGTATGGCTTGTTCCAGTGTTCTGTTTTTTCCCCCAGTGTTCTGTTTTTCCATTGAAATTTGTCTATACTATATATACCTGTATTTATCCATAGTTGTCTGAGCTGTTATATTGCAGTCACTTGCATTAGATGGGCTAAATATGGGATATAAACTTCTTTTACTTACTCTTCTAAGGCAAAAATCAACAAACCCAAGTGCTCAGTTGCCTAGGAAAGAACAGAAGAATAAGGCATGGCAATCCCTTCCTATGCATAACACAGTTGGCTTACACTTGGGTATGGAACAGACTTATACATGGCGTAGTTACCTTTGCTACTAATATTCTTCAATATCAAACTGAAAGAAACCATAACTAAGATGGTGATTATTGATTATTTCACGTAAGAATGCAAGAAGTCTCATGCTGGATCAGATGAAGGTTTCATGTAGTCCAGCATTCTGTTCACAGTGTGGCCAACTAGTTGCCCATGGAATCCACAAGTAAGACACAAATGCAACAGCACTTTCCTGCCCAAGTTTACCTGCCTGTGCTGGTAGACCCACATCCATCTTTTAATAAAATACAATTTTCAAACTAGTTTTAGGAACCAATATGCAATGCAGAAAGTAAGTGAAGCCAGAGGTGCTAAAGTTGCCTCAGCAAAAGAAAATTAATCTGGTGGTCTAAGATATATCGGCTCTCTTTGGGTATATATCCTAAAAACAGTGTGCTCTTTCAGGTGTAGTCATTTTGGTTAAACACAAACAAACATAAGTACTCAGATGCTACTGTCTTTACAAATATATCAATAAAGTAACTTCTACATAAAGGCTTAAGGTGTTGGACTATAACATTTAACTTATACTGTATGATTAACCTGATTTCACCTTAAGCAAATATTTCAATTCAAATATTTTGGAACTGTTGGGAAGAATTTTGAGATATTTATATTGAATATAGAATTGACATGGATTACATTTTTAGTTCTGTTTACAAATTGTGAGATATATGTGCTCATTAAGGGAGAAAGTGTGTTGGGGAAAAATAATTTTACATGATAAATCAGATCTCATTATTTCAAATGCAAGAATTTTTTCCAGAAAATAAATCCGACCTACTTTTTCCAGAAAATCCACATCAATGGTTTGTACCCTCCCTCCTTCCCCCTCAGTCTTCCAGTCAGTCCTTCACATCAGAACTATTGCTTCCCTTCCTTACTCCAATTGCTATCCCTTTTTATTCAATGTCATTTAAAAAAAATCAGCATTTTAAAAAAGAAAAATTGGGGTCCCATTTTGTTTCATATTTCCAAACTCCTGAAAACGGCATGTTTGTTTTCAAGTCTTTCCACAAGTGTACAATAATCACTTAATGGCTGTTTGATGTGAGGTCTTGCTTCATCAATTTCATTATCAGTTCCAGTTGTCAAAGAAAGGACAAGACACTGCATATAGGCTAATTTGCACATAGCTGCCAGGGTTTAAGTTAGTTGTCAAATGAAAAGCACTAAAAAAGCAGCAACAGAAGGTATACCAAAAAGGATGGGGAAAATTCCCTCCCCTAAGCACTGTAATCCCCTCATTTTTTAGTGTTGCACTGACAGTTCTCAGTAGCCTTCATCTTTACAATGCTTCTCCTACTCTCCAACTAGTTCAGAAAGATATTAACTCCTCTTGGTACGGTATTTCCTTCACATTAAAAAAATACACCACAACACACATAGTTTTAACAACTGTGCAATAAATGGTCAGGAAATTTTTTACTATTTAAGGGCTGAAAAATAAATGAAGTGGGAATTTGTGCACCTGCACTAACTCTTCTTTTACTGGAAGTGCACAAATTTCCCTCCATTAAATTGGCATGCATTCCTACACAGCTGGAGGGCCACAACTGTCAGAAAACAATAGTTAAGTTCTTCAAAAAAATTAGCTGGTAAAAGGGGCAGAGTCAGTATCTTTCCCTTCTGGAGTAGGTGGACTGTCAGGGAAGTGCTGAAAGGAAAGAGGACACTGAGTACTGTTAGATGAACACTTAAAATTGAGAAGATTGCATTGCTGAAGGGTGAGAATGTTCCTTCCTCCATTGGGCATGCTTTCTTCCTCAGCTTCTTTTTGCCCTTTGCCAATGCTTTTCCATTGACTGTTGGCACTTGCTCTCAGAGCAATGGTGCACAGATTAGTCCATACACAGTTCTAATTTGTATCATAGAGCTGTTAAGTGCACCTGTGAAGGATGGACCATTTTTTAAGGTCACAGGGTACTGGATATGAGAACTTATGTTACAATGGGTTATCTTACTGGGTCAATTTTATTAGCCCAGCAAATAGGTTTTTTTTTTCTTATGTAAGTGACTCTTAGAGCTCAGGTTCTCACATTTCCAAGCCAAATGCTTACTAAATTTTCCATCCTTTACTTCAGAGGAGAACAATGCCAGAACAGGCTTTAAATAAGCTACACAAATAACTCAGATGGCTACTACTCTGCCAGCTCCCTATGCTGGCAGATGGCATTATACTTGTTTCCTTCCCAACATTTAAAAAAGAAGGTTCAGAGTAGTTTCCCATGTAGGCATTGATCAGCTCTATACCTGCTTTGACTATGGTAAAGGATGTTTAACTTTCTCTGCATTTTATGGTTCCAGCACCACATACCAATGGATTATCCCAATGTGAGAGTGGATTCCAATCACACCAATAAGGAAAGCTGCGCTGTCCAAGCAATGGGAACTGCCTCACTCCAGTTGTCTTTTTCAGCCTGAGGAAGAACCAGCAGCGATGCAGAAGAACTGGTTGGACTGAGAGTTGTAATAGGCTTTCAGAAACCACATTCAAAACAAACCTGATGTACAGATTCTACTTAATATCAATGATTCCTACATACAGAAAAAGCTGTTCCCAACTACTTCTCCAATGTATACCCTTAGATAAGGAAAATAACACTTTAGCACCACTTCTGTTTATGAGAGCTGACAAGCTATCTCACTGTATCTAGATGGGTCAGGCTTCTGTGCTGCCTGAAAGTCAGATCTTATCACTTCAGTCGCACAAAGCTTGAGTGAGAAGGACCAGAATCATTACTCCCCTGTTCCCCTCTGACTTGACCCTTTGTCTGCATCTGTCTTTCTCCTTGAAAAGCCTACCATCTGCCACTGCTGTACCCTGCTCACTTGGACCATCCTTGGCACTGTTACTCTCCCCGCTCACAGCCTTGATGGTGAGAGAGAGTCAAGCTGAGCCCCACTTTCATTTGGGGGTGTGGCTTCCCTGATGGCCATTCTTCTTCAGGGAGAGGCACACAGGATGGCTACCATCTGCCTGCCTCACCCTGCTCTCCATGCCACTATTGCTCTTCCCCTTGTTGCCTCCACCACAGCCTCAATGTAGCAAGAAATACCAAGATCAGGAGAAAGCGAGAGAGCCAAGCCCACCTGTTGACTGGGGGCATGGCTTCCCCCAGTGGCCATTTTTCTTCAGCAGGCAGTGTGCAGGGAAGCACCCTTGGGTCATTTGGCACTGGCATGACATGGGTTCAGATGCCAGGCCCTTTGGTGGGGGCAAGGACAATTATTATAGGAACTGTTTTATTACGTGGTTTATGAATGTACTATTTATCTTATTGTAAACTCTGGGCTATGTGGTGGTAAATAAATGTAATAAAAAAATAAAACTCAAACCTACATAGACAAATGAAAAGTCTAACTGAAGATCACTTGAGTTATATTTGTTTTCTAATGTTTGACTATTTTGGACTTTTCACACCTCAGGTACAAGAGATGCAAAAGTGCACCTAGGTGGAACCTGTCCACAAGCTACTGCTGAATAAAAGAACAGAGACAATTTTGATTCAATGTTTACCAATCTCCAATTCTTGCATGCCTTTTAAAAATTTAAACTAAAAATGCTCTAAAAGAATTGCAACCATGTCATCACAATGGGTTTATACCAAGATAAGGAAGGATTTTGTTTCCTCAGTCCCCATCCAGAGTTTGGTCCAGTCAGCCCATTACACCTTTTCACACATCCAGAACATTAACAGGAGTGAGAAAAATTTAGAATAAACTACAGGAAGCTAGCAATGCTGATATTCTTCATTAAGCATACAAGTCAACATGTTCTGCATTAGAGCCAGACTCCATCCTGACCATCGAATTATGTTGAAATACAATTAAACCCACATGCTACGGGAAGTAAAAACTGTAACCCACCAGAGTTATCTATCTTTGTTCAAGATGTTTAAAAATTATAATCAGTTCTTTGAACAAGTAGCATCTCTCTTTTTACAGGATATCAAGGCCATAGAGAAAAGAAAACTTAGAAGCAGAATGCTAGACTGTTTTGCCTAGTATATCAACAAATATGCTTTGATCAGTGACAATATGTTTGAACTGTAATATCTAAAGTTTCTTTTTTCCAAGTCAGCTTGTACCATGAAAAAATAAAACATACCAATATTAGTA
Source organism: Varanus komodoensis (assembly GCF_004798865.1). Lineage (NCBI taxonomy): Eukaryota > Metazoa > Chordata > Lepidosauria > Squamata > Varanidae > Varanus > Varanus komodoensis. The sequence continues at coordinate 5,089,111 of NW_025336087.1, read as the reverse complement.
ATCCTATTGGCTTGAATGCTTTAGTGGTAAAAATTACTTTTCACACAATTAGCATTCTTATTATAGATACAGCCTGCCATTTTTTCCTGAAAACAGCCCAAGGCAGCATAGATAATCTACTCCTCCAACTTATCTGCACAGTAACCCTGTGAGGTAGGTTGTGTCTATGTGCTTTAAAAAACAGCAGTCAAGATGGCCATTGTTACATCAGGACTGGTGCCAGAAAAATGCAATTACAGTCTGATGTTCCAACAGAGAGCAATAGAAGAAACTCAACAGTTTCTGCCCAAATGGGTAATAAGTATAGCAATGCCAGTAGGCACTCCCAATGTCACAGAAATTCTAGTATCTCCCACAAATGAAGTACCTTGATGAGACTGTAACATGAGCTATGCACAGAAGTCAATACAGAATGATGGTACTGTCACCATAGCCAGTATACACCACGTTACTACCTCCCTGTTTTGCTTTTATGTCTACACTTAGTTTACAACTCATTGTTCTTTGCATAGACCATAGCTACCCTTACAACAACTCTATAAAAGTACACCAAATATACTATTCCTCATATTGGTGAGAATGTGACTGGAAGGCTACCTGAACAACAAAAAGATATGCTAAGTTAGTGTTAAGCCACCCCACTCAATCTATTTATTATCTTGAAACTGATATCCCATCTTTCTGTTGTTTATGCACCTCTTAGAGCAGACAACCGCAATAATACAATTCAAGAATATTACTATAACAAGAACATCATAATTAAAAAAAGATGCAGCAGTTAATACAAAAACACTGGATAAACTTCCCCTAAGTTATTCAACCTATGGACTTCTAACTCACCATATGTTTTTCTTTAGATGGACAGATTCAGGCACTGAGTTCTCTCTACTGATAAAAGCAATATATGAAACACCCAGAGACAGAAAAAACTCATCAATCCTTTAGGGTAGCAATATTTTTCTTTCAACTACTGAGCATGTACAATAAAGAACTGAGCTATAAAAATGTAAATCAAAGAGGAGCAAAAACTGAAGCATTTAATATTTTAAAACCATTGTGCCAATTTTACAATCCAGGCTTAACTCTAAACATTGTCTGGATATAGAGAATGCATGGAATAGCAAGTCAGATGACACCTTATCACTTACAAGCCCCTACAAAAGCAATGAAACAAATGGTTGATGGCGAGGCTATTTTCTGAGGAGGAATGGAATATGCGGCCTGATGCAGAATGGAATTTGGCTTGCTTTCATTTGCATACCAAACACCTCACCATTAAATGTTACTTTACCAAAAAAACAAACCTGAAACTCTCCTCAGTTAAATAAATGCTATTTAAGGCTGCCATTTGAGAAACAAACTCTGCACAACAACTTGCATGGTTCTTTCCATTTGGATAATTGAATGTTAGTATCTATGAATGTTTACAAATCTCAAGACTTCTTTCAGATGTCCTAAGCAGTTCATACAAGCAGCTAAATCTCTCTCTCTATACACACACATACACAGGATCTTATTCAAGTTAGTAAAACCCTGCACAATATATCTTTCTGATCGAAGGATCCCAGTTGTTAAAACAAGGGGAAATTCTAGGGAAATTAGTTATTCGCATTAATGGTTTAACACCAGATATTCTTTTTCCCACAACAGTGAGTAATCTCCCAAATCCATTTTGATCACTCAAAATATAATTCATCTGTTTCAAAAATAATCATCTGCCTCAATATGTATGAAGAAGCTATGGCTTGTAGGAAGGGGTTATAGCTCAGCAGTACAACATGGTTTGCACACAGTAAGTCCCAGGTTTAATTCCTGACAACTCCAGGTATGGCTAGGAAAAGATCCTGCCTCAGACCCTGACAGCCTAGATGATGATGACAACGACAATAACTTTACATTTATATCCCACCATTTATCCTCTTGTGAGGACTCATTAATCTGGTTCACACTAACAGTGACCTATGCTGAATATCTGGTAATGGGTGGTTAACTATGAACAACCCTTCCCTGATCTTATGAATGATTGTTGGGATGTGAACTCTGGGATATTTGAACCATGGTTTCTCATTACATGTGAACCCTGAATCATGAATTGTTCATGACTTGTTTCACCCGACTACACAGGCAATGGGTAAGACTGATTAAAACAAAAACAAAAAAACAACTATTCTACATGCTGGTACTACAATGATATAATGATTCATGTCACCAGGAGTAAGCAGGTGAAGGATGCAAGATACAACCAGAGATATCTTCCAGACAAACCCTGGGTAGGGAAAGAAACCAAGGGTTAGGTATGAACCAAGTCAATATAAAAGGCACCTTCCTATGAAGTGACAATGCAAGATTCTTTTTCATCCTAGGTGTAAACATAAAGAAATATGAAAGGCAGTTTCCTAGTATGTTTTTTCAGATCCATCTCCCAAAAGTAAGATGCTTACTTTAACGATGCTATTTCCCTCCCCGATCTCCCAATAAACAGATTCTGTGCCTCCCCAAAAGGTAGTATGTCTCTGTCACTCTCACACACAAAATTATAACATATAACAGAGTTCCCTTGAGAAAACTGAGAAAGGAGCAAAACATTCAAAAGTTAGCTATTCAATATCAACACAAAATTAATGTAACAAGGGCTGAGAGCTTCACTCACATCAGAAAGCATTTTTACCTTTTTATTAAAATATATGATTCTACAAACAGTAGTAGAGTGTCTGAAAGAATTTAAAGAATAGACCTTAGGGTGGAAAGAACATGTTCAATATCCTTATATTATGCCTATTTAATCATGTCTGTAAGGTGTTTCTACCACATACCATAGAATGCTGGAATTTGATTCCATCATTCAAACCACAAGCTGAACACAAGCTTCTATGCACATACTCCTATATTATTTTTGTCAAAGTTTGCTACTTTGACTGGGCTTAAATCAGTGCTTTGCATAACTCCTTTTCTTGGAGCTACAAGCTAAACTTAACAGACTACTTCAAAGTGTGTTACCTATCTTTTCAACCAGAGAGATTTTAACAGACTACTTCCCCAAATCTCAAAAAGTACTTCCCTATGTTCTCTATAGTTTCTTCCTTTTTCCTGAGACAGTATTTGGACCATTTGCTTCATACCAGTTGTTCTTGCCTGATACAGCATCCACTGATGTAACTAACCTTTAATCTTCCAGCACAATTTCCCCTCAGTCTTTATTTATTTATTTATTTAGGGTTTTTGTATGCCGTCCCATTGCTTATACTCTCGGGACGGCTCACATAAATAAATAAACATGATACAAAATACAATTAAAATCCGGAAACACCCTGGCTGCACAATTAAAACCTATAGATATTAAGCGGTGTTAAAAAAAAATTAAATAAAAAAGTCTTAGCCTGGCGTTGAAAAACAAATAATGACGGCACCAGGCGGACCTCTCTGGAGAGCTCATTCTACAGATGGGGCCACCGCAGAGAAAGCCCTCCTCTGGGTACTTTGCCTCATGATGTCTCTCCCGGAGGGCTCCCAGAGGAGGGCCTCTGCTGCCGATCTCAAGGGGCGGGAGGGCAAATAAGGAAGCAGGCATTCCTTTAGGTATCCTTAGTGGTCTTTAGTCATTCTTTTATTAACTGAGTAATCTGGGGTACATCCAGATGTGCAGTGACCCTGCCTCAGTCATCTTCCATTGTAACTATCCCATGTATTCCAACTGCTTCTACTATCTTTTTTCATTGAAGAAAAACCTGTTTAAGAAGCAATGCACACAACAGAAGCAAAATGCCTTTACACTGGCAGCACTATGAGCCCGCTGTCTGGAAGCACCCTTTATCCCATCTAAAAGGAACAACCAATAACATAAAGACCATTCCTCATGGTGTTCAAGCTGCATTTCAGTCATTGCAAGACACTTCTTGACCCCTTGGTGTGGTACCATTTGAAACAATACATGGGAGGTGGGAGAGAAGACTCCAGAGGAAGGCAGCCTTGCCACAAGGATGTATCTTTGCTCTCTGTGCTCAGAAGACACAAAAGGAGATCAGTGGAAGCAAGAAATTCCTGGTGACAGATTCCAACTAGCTTTTAAAATACAAGAGGTATCAAATGCCTTATGATGGGGTGGCACAGAAAATAGATAAGAATCTATCTTCAGAAGATCAGCAAGGGTTCCTGATTTTCAATTTTTAACAACAAAATGACCAAGCCTTCCAAAATTATAATGCTGGAATGAATGTTGGCTAACAGTGGACTTTTTTGTAGGAGGGCTACATTCAGTTCAGTTACTCTAAGCAAATAATTAAATACTAAATCCAAGTCCTCTGCACATGGCTATGATGACTGTATCTAATTATTCCATTTTAAAAAATAGATCCTGCATGCTTAAAGTCTGCCCACACCTGGAGGAACAATTGCCTCCAAAAATTTCCTAAATTCCTGCATTCATATATTAAGGTTGTATGCCAAATCACTATAGCATAGCACTGTGCTTTGACAACTGTATGTGGTAACCTTTGAAGAGGTACTGGCTCTTCATGGATCTACAGGACACAAACTGCCATATACAGAGCATCTGCAAAGCTAGATATGATGGGGGAGAAATCTGCATGTGCAATCTCCACCAAAACACTACAATACGAAATTTGTACTGTTAGTTCTGTCTTTCCTTTAGGAATGAATGCTGTGTTTCCTAAGGTTTCAACAGCTCCTAAGCAAATGTACATTCCTAGTGCATGCTTGCTAAGGTAGGAACACAGTCTGGTGAAAGGAGAATTTGCAACAGAGAATCAGCAAGTTAAAAACATAACACAATGTATACTTACATCTTTTCCTTTTCTGTCAATTCCCTCTTCTACCCTACCAAATCAGTATCAAGTTAGACAAGGTTTTATAACAGAGAAGCAGGAGATTGAAAAGTGTTAATGCCTACTTCTGCATTAGGCTATATTACCATGTTTGCCTTAATTTACATTTCCAGTGATAGATGTAAGAGTAATTGGCTCTTAGGCTAAAGAGAATGAAAGCATGAGACATACATTCCATTTTTTCTGTTGCACTAAACAAGATGGAACTATGCAAGTTGCTTCTTACATGCTTTATCCTCAGTACCAGTACCAGGCTTAAGATAGTCCCATAAAACCAGGAACGGAAGCATACTGATCCATAAACATGAGCAAAGCAAAGAGCGGGTAACACTGCCTGCAGAAGCACTTATTTGCAAGAATGAGTTACAGCTTTTAAGTAAAGGATAGTCCAAATATAAAATAAAAGTAATCTAGCATTGAAGATAGACAGCAGAGATGGTATAACATGTGATGCTCCAGATGTTGTTAGATTGTAATTCCCATTGTTCTGGTCACCATAGTGAAAGATGAAAGCTGATGGGAGCTGCAGTCCAACAACATTTTGGAGGGCCACATATTCCCCATTCCTGCTCTATAACAACTAATGACAGTTGCTAGGCATAACTCCAAAGGAAGGATGGGACCATGTTCAATTAAAATGAAACCTAAGCACTATCCTCCTGTATCAGACTAAGAACACATTTAGTCAAACATCCTGTTTCCAACAGTAGCCAGACAAATTCTTCCAGGAATCCCAAAAACAGGGCTTAAAAGCAACTGCCTTCCCCTATTGTTTGCCTCTAAAATGAGTAAACACAGGTGATTATGCTTTTGCTTCTGGTATGAAAGGTGGACTACCTCCATGAGAATCTGAAGGCAAGCTAATTGTGAATTCATTCCCATCCCCCTGATAAAGATGTCTTGGAAAGGCCTGCCACCATTGCAGATGCCAAAATCCTAAACTTGCCCAGGCTGGAACCATTTCCCCAGGCCTGCATTCATTAAGACATTTAATATGATCTTATGTTCACCCTTTAAGTACATGCTGATACACTTTTCAGCATTTGAAATTAAAAAAAACCCCACAACCTCATCATACTATCTGATTGCTGAAAAAAATAATACTTGCAAATTCAAAACAGCCAGGAAAGTTTCCCCCTATCAAATGCATGCCTGCATGGGCCCCAATGCTACATATAGGCTATAAATGTCTGCATGGTCCCTAATGCTACAGGCTATAAATTTTCTCCAATCATTCACTCTCAGATATGCACATACTAACACTTGTGTAAGTGCTAAGTGAACCCATGCTGCCTCTACTATTATGATAATCAATAAAAGCATTCCTTGAAGTCTCCTAATACATTAATTTATTTGAGTTATATCCCGCCTTTTTCTTACATGGTAAGGTGAGGAAGAAAGACCATCTTGCAACAGGGATAGTCTTGTCATCTGCACCCATTAAATGAAAACGGAACATGCAGAATTATCATCACTACAGGACTACCCTCATAAATGCTTAAATGTACAGAGGAGGAAAGTATTATGTGGAAGCCTTTGGCCTCTCCCTCAATAGTTCTAGATGTTTTAAAATAAGCTTCCATTTTTAAAGTAATAAATGGATATGCATGACTCTACATAAAGCACTTGTGTTGGTTTTCTTTTCTTTTCTCTTAGGCAGCCCTGAAAAGCCCAAGACACTTAGCAGGAGCAAAACCAATACTGAAGACAGTCTTTAATTCACTGCTATGTACATCTGTCATTTCATCTGTGAAGCCCTGAGGAAGCCAGGCTCTCCACAGCATGATCTGAATCAAGGTAATATAAACCACTGGTTATTCCAAATGCTCTGTCTATAATATTTCAGAACATTTGGAGGTGAGGTACCACAAGACTGCAGTCATGAGAGGCAAATGTTCTCCCGATCTTCAAAATGAAGAAAGAGGAAGTTCTGTGGTCTAACTTCAATACCAGTGAAGATTCTAGGAAAGATTTCCAAGGGGTCAAACTACAAAACATCTTGACAACAATGCAATACTTAGTAGAGGCCAGCAAGGACTTTCCAAAAATAAATCCTTCCAGACTTTCAAAAAATGCATTACTAACTCAGTGGATTGTGGGGATAGCACAGATATAATTTATCTTCATTTCAACAGAGCATCTGACAAAGTCCCATGATATATCAATTAACTGGCTGAAAGCTGCAAATTGCTCATCAATTGTTCCTCAAATGGAAAGGAAATTCTGAGTAGGGAGTCACAAGGTTCTGTTTCGCATGCTGTGGTCTTCAAAAATGTTAAGTATAACTTAGATGAAGGGAATTCTTGTCAGATTTCTGGATGACACAAAATTGGAAGGAATAGCACATGCACCATAGAACAGGAATAAAATTCAAAAAGACCTAGACAGAAGAGACAATGGGTCAAAACAATGAAAATGGTATTTCATAAAGATAAAGGCAAAGTTCTGTATTTGAGGGCAGGGGATCCAATATACAGTTATAGAATGAGAATACTAGCTTACCAGTAATACATGTGAAAATGGTTTCAGGTTTATTGTCTGTCATAAACTGACTGTAAAGTATTAATATAATACGAATGCAAATTAATGGTGCATTAACTTCCAAGTTTTGAGATGTAATAATTCCACTTTATTCTGCAGCAGTGTAACTCAATCTCAGTGTCCAGTTCCAGGCACTGCACTTTGAAGATATAGAAAAAATTGACCTGGTTCACAGGAGGGCAACAAAGATGGCAAGGTATATGGAAAACAAGTCCTATGAAGACACATTGAAGGAACTGGGTATATTCAACCCAGGAAAAAGTTGAGAGGATTCTTTATAGCAGTTTTTAATGCATGATTTTAAAAACTAATTCTCTACTGTCCCAGGGGACAGGACTAAATGTAATGCACTTACTTTATAAGAAGATAGATTCAGTTTCAACATCAGATAAAACTTCTTAACAGTAAGAATAAATCACAAAAGGAAGAGGCTCTCAACCTATGAAGGTCTACAAACAGAGACTGGATAGTTACCTCTTTGGGATTCTCTGGCACTGGAACTCTTGTATTGAGCAAGGGTGTTGTTAAGATGGCTTACAAGGTCTCTTCTATGACTGGGTTCACACAAAGTCAACATGACAACCCAGCATGGGTAACTAGCCACACTGGGCTGGCATGCTGTCATGATGAACCCAGACTGCTGCTCACAGGGTGCCTTATTTTTCCGCAACAAGCCACTCTGATAACCCATAGCTTCTTCTAGGAGTTGCTCAATTATAGTGGGTAGTCACATTGTCTGAACTTGGGGACTGACTTCACTGTGGGTTGCAGAGATTGGCTAGTGAGCTGCTCGACAAAACCAACAAAAGCTTCACCTACTATTTGTAATCTCATCCTTGGCATGGCTAGTGACATCCCCAGCACTGGATACCCAAGTGGCACTATGGAGTAGGCATCAATGGTTTACTATGTTTACTAAAAAATATTACTACCTTAAAAAAATAGTTTTTCAGCCTCAAACATTGTGCAAGTGTGTAGGTTGTTTTGTTTTCCACCCTTTCAACTTTTCCTTGGGTCTCCATCTACTCCAGAAAGGAGTGACTCCTCCCAGCTTTTTACTGCTCATTTTTGGAGCACTTTCTGCTGCAATTTCTATAGTTCCCTGACAGTTCTTTTTTTAAGAATCTGGGGGCGGCAACTGAATAGGGCCAAGTGACTAGTGTCCCACTGTGGGAGGTATAAGCAAAGCTGATGCCCCACTATATCCGCCAAGGGTTAAAATCCAGTAAAGACTATTTGCATGTTTTCTTGGACTAGGAATGCTGAAGGACTAGAAAGTAAGAGGAGGAGAATTTACACTTCTGCATTAATTGCTCCATTAGTGCAGGTACACAGATTCCCCAACATTTACTTCCCAGCCCTTAACTTTATGCTCCATTCCATTTATTTCTCAGCCATTAAATTTGCATAAATTTCTGCATTTTTCTAACTGTCAGGAAACCACATTAACAGTAGCTGTAAATGCTCTGAACAGGAGCCACAGAAAAGTTGGGAGTAAATACCTCACCTTTCTCTTTCTAGACAAGCTGCAAAGTAATTGAAAAAAAAGTAGCAACTGAAGCAGGGAAAGGGAAACAAGATGGATCATTCCATGAAGGACAATGAAATAACGGCCACGGGACTGAGGGGGAAAGAGGGGTAGAACTTGTCCATTGGGCACTCTGTGGGTGGTACCCCAAACAACCATACTGAATAGCTCATTTGCAGGATGGCCTGTTGTGCAAACACAGTCTATGATTATATTACTCAATTTATTACCAAGAATAAGAAATTAAATAATTTAGGATTAGATTTCCCGTTTTGAAATGCATATACTTCCTAGAACACAAGCAGCCATCTTATAACTAGTAAGATTATTTATCTAATCCAGTATTGTACACTCAAATGGAGAGTGACTCTACAAGATCTCAAAGGGACAGTTCTCTTATATCACCTACTTTTTAAACTGAAGATTACAGCGTCTGATTCTAGGAACCTCTGCATACCTGGCATGAGTTCTTGATCTTGACCAAGCATGCATATTAACTGACCAGGAAGTTTGAGGGCATAAAATACTTTCCCCATATAGGTTCACAGGATTATCCAGTGCAAAACAAGATGTCATTTCTAGGATTTTGTGCCTTGAATGACTTGTTCATTCCTGGGTCTACTACAGAACCCACTAAGAGAGAACACAAGATGTAGTCTTTCACACAGCATATCAAAATCACCTGCCCAGCTCCATGATTCTTTCATAAAACTGAAAAAGTAGACTCACACTTAGGTCAATTCACAATGTGCCTTAGTGTTACATGACTGAGCCCTATGATCATGCATTACTTCTTCCTCTCCTGTGCTTTGCTACAGTAAGTTATTTCTGTTTTCCTGGAAAGCAAATAATGATTACATCCAAGCCAACAAACAACAGCTTCCATAACCTATCCAAACCAGGACTGCAAACTATAATTGGGTGCAAGTATGCAATTCTGATTTGAAGTGCTTACACAAATCAGTCTGTTGGGTCATGTACAAAAGCAAAGTATTGTTTCTGTGAAAGTGGACGTAATATCTAAGTGGAACACATGGGCAGAAAGAAATGAGGAAACACTCAAGAACTCATCTGCCATTGCATGTGAATGGGCCTAAGGCATTTGACAGAGAGTTCAGTTTTATGAGTACGGACTAACAAGTCTATAATATTCAATAAGTCATTTAAAAAAATATTTATCCAAGCTCAACCAATGACCAACAACAGTGACTTCTTTTTATGTTATGTTTATCTTCACCCTATGTCATATGATGCACCAATTTTTGTTAGATGTGAATTTAAAACGTTCTAACCAATCACAGACATATCTGTAAGTGTCAAGCAACTACACTAGAATGAATTCCTGTTAACTGCTGGTAATAGTTGCTTTTATCTGCATACGCACAGATTAATTTGTTGGTGTTTGATTACACTCAAAGTTGTTAGTTATATACCTGACACATTTTCATTCTGGTGCTACTTTTGCACCCACTTCCCCAACATATAAAGTAATGGATAGCAAAATCAGAATCCTTAGAAGTGAAAATTTCTAAAAAAGTTAGGAACAATTATATTATTGTGAAGGGTACATACATATACCAGAAGGTAGATCTGAAAACCAAGACTGTGTTTAACTTACTGATAAAAAGATGCATGGTTACTGAAAAATAAACTTCACTGAGTTCAGTGGGGCTTACTTCCACATAAACACTTATAAGACCATACCAAATCTCAGAACTCTGTTTAGCAGCATAAAACTTCAGTCACTGCCTTCCACAGCATATTGTGACCCAGGATCCAGTATTTCAAAATCATGTTGGATTACAAACAATAGATTTTGAAAACAAGCTAGTCAGCTGTTGCATCTCCAAATACCTTTGATAACATTAGACATTAAATATGGTGCCACAGAAGCAACATAACTAACAATCTAGGCTTGTATTTCCTAGAAATCTCTTTACTGATTCAGCTTAGCTGGAAAATCAGACTAAACAGACTGTAGCTGAAAGTATTCAATACAAATGATTAATAATTCTTTTAAATAGGTATTTTTCCTTTGAGGTATCATTGTAAATAGCAAATATGCATATATTGACTCACACAATGGGTTAGGGTATTTTGAAGACAACTTTATTTTCATTTAGTCCACCAAAGCCTGTCTTTCTTAAATTTGCTCCAGATTTTGAGATTGTTGTATATTTGACTGAGTCACTTAAACCTTGTACTGACTGACATGCATAATAACATTGACACACAAATGCCTATACTCAGAAGCAAAAATCTGGTGAGGCACTATATCACAATGCTCAATTGGTCCACTGAAATGACAGGATAAATCTTTTAATCTACATTCCACTCTATAACCCCAAATTGTTACACATAGCAAGGTGCCCACAGATAGACCAACAAAGGGAAATAGAAACATAGATACAATGCAAGCATTTTAACCTTTGATTTAAGAAAAATGAAGATTTTTTCAGGTCTAAGTGACTTTCATGCACTAACAAGGTGTCCAAGTCGCAAGGTGTCCAATCGCAAGGTGTCCAATTATTACTTGATTACATTATTATTAATCAATTATTACTTGATTAGAGATGTATTCATAACCAAAAGCCTCGTATTTTTCTTAGTGTTCCGAAATTGCAAATATATAGTATGTCTTGATCTTATGTTCATTTGATCTTATGTTCTTGTAGATTATGTTTAAAATTGTAGTTAATTAAAAAATGTCAAATACAGTCAGAGCTGTGCATTTTCCCTTTTGGATAAACAAAACTAGTTGTATTTTAAACCCCAAGAATAGTATCCTTCTAAGGAATGCAATGTTATCTACTAGGAAAGAGTAACCCATAGCATGTGGAGATTCAAGTTTGAAAAGCTCTACCTTTTCTTCCACAGAATCCACAAAATTAATTTTGCAGTTCCAATTACATATTAAGTAACATTTGCCTATCTATATTTAAACAGTACAACAATCTACATTACTAACAAAAAGAAAGAGGTTATCTATCATTCATGTTTCATCATAAAATTAGCATATATGTTAGTTGCTACTTAAAAATAGGATGAGCAACTTTATTTAGTTTATCTTAAAAAAAATTATACTACCTTATACTTTCAGAAAATCTCAAGTCAGTGTACAAAGAATTAAAAACATTAAAACTAGGCAACAGTACTTGATTAAAAATAAAATAGATTATATATATATATACTAAAACTAACATTTTAAAAACTGGGTAAATAAAAAGCTTTTGGCCTGGCACCTAAATGAATAAGGAGTCGGCGCCAGGTGATCCTCTCTGGGGAGCATATGCCCCAATTGGGGCACTACTATTGAGAAGGCCCTTTTAGTAACAGCCTTCCTCACCTCTGCAAGAAGGACCTCTGCTGATGATCTAAAAAGTCTGGGCAGGAGTATACAGAAGAGGATGATCCATTATTCAGATCCCAAACTATTCAGGGTTTTATATGTCATTGTAATCACCTTAAATTGGGTTCAGACTTCAAATGGTAGCCAATGGAGATGATACAGGACCAGTGTTATATGATCACATCTTTCAATTCACACCTGGATGCTCTATTCTGTACCAATTGAGCATCTTCAAGGGAAGCCCCACATAGAGCTCATTGAAATAGTCCAAACTACTGCAATAATAGCAATAACTATAATTTCTAGATTATGAGAAATTTACAAACATATGCAAGCCATTTCTCACAAGCAACAACATACACAAATTGCTGTGATTATTTGCTCCTATTTATTGTGGTCATGGCAAATAGTGAATTGCTTACAATTACCCTGCACTATTCACATTCCCTATGGAGAAATATCATGACATAGATGTGACTCAAGAGTTTAGACAGATGTATATCTGCTTAAAGACAACATTTTAGTTACTGCCCTTAAATATTATAATATATTACAGAATAAGTATTGATTGCATACAGAAATTATGTTGTGTACTATACTGTACTGCACTGTAGTTTATTTGGTGAGAGAGATCTATTTTAGTGGTACTCTTTTGTGGATGGAGGAAGGCATACTGTGTTGCACTAATGTATTTGCAGAGACATGTTTGACCTACTTGATTTCTTCAATGTTTAAAAAATCAGATTACCTTGACAATTTATTTCACATTGTATCAGCCTACCTGAACAAAGGATACCTTTCATTGCTCATAAAATCAATATGCAACTTAATATTCTAAACTTGGAAATAAGGTTAAGCATGTTATCAATCAGTTATCAATGATGGCTTCCCTGCCCAGCTGAAGCTGAATGATACATCGGACATCTGACATTATACTTTGCTTCATTTGCTATTCAGCACACTTTCAAACTTGTGAAAAATCTGTACCACAAATATTCTTGCAACCTTTCCTCTAGTGCTGTTAACACCCAACCCCCAGGAATTCGAAGTCTGGGTGAATTTCACACAGCTCTATAAAATGCATACAAGATATGAAAGGCCTCCCTAAAAAATTTCCTATGCATAAGTAACAGTCAATATTTCAGGAAAGGCAATATTGCCAAATGAAGCAATTCTTGCATTCTCAGCTCATCTTAATAAACAATGAAATGATTCAATTTGAAATGTTTCTGTCAGTGCTTAATCCTATTACTCTTCTGTTGCAGCAAAGGTCTAGAGATAACATATCCAACTGCAGAGTAATATATAGCATGGCATTAAGCAAATTATGTTTTTTTTCCATAAACATTTCATTCATCTATTTCAGCATTTTTCCATAAACATTTCATTCATCTATTTCAGCATTAGCTGCCTTCAACTAGCCTGTTTCCACAAACAAGTTATTTTATTTCGCAGTTCACAAATCAGAGTTCACTCAGTTAAAAAAAAAAAAACATGCAAGCTTCAGAAATCAAAATGAATATTCACCACTGTTGATTACTCAGTGACCATTTCCAGAGCTAGTATTTACTAAAATGTTGGTTCCTGTAGTAATGAGATTTTGTAATCACATTACTTAGTTGTTAATAGAACTGCTAGAACACTCATTCACCACTAGTTAAGCCTACAGGGAATAATTACTAGCCACATAATGGGACATTTCAGTGATTTTAATGTTCAGTGATTTTAAAAATAGTATGGGTATTCACCTCAATGCTGCCATCCTAAGTATGCTTACTAAAAGTTAGTTCTACTGAGATCAAGGAGACATGCTTCCAAAGAACCACGCTTAGGACCTTGCTAATGTACTCCATTATGAGCACTGCAGTCTACAATTCTCACATAAAGCATTATTTAGGCAGTGCAAGGACACACATGGATATCAACATCTCTGCTACGAATCCGCAGCACAAATTTACTGGGAGCAAGCTTGTACATCCAAAGCAGCAAGGTTACTTAAAAAAGGAAAGAGGAAATGTGAATGGCTTCACATATAAACTAAAAGGCAGTTCAGCTGACAGTTAAATTTGTTTTACTTGAACATCCGCAGCTGAAATCTGCATTTCCTGTCTCAAGAATAAGAACAGGTCAAGCTCTGCAATGTCAATAAGTTTAAGCAAAGCATGCCACGCTCTATTCTAAAACATCAGCCACCTGACATCATACTGGGAATTTCTGTTTTAAAAACAAAGCAGACACGCATAACTCTACATTGTTTTCTTTCTCAGGAGACCCACATGAAAACAGTTCCGCATTTTCGAGCTGCAATGAGGCGGAACAAGACACAGAAACGAGGGGGGGGAGAAGGGGCTAAGAGAAAGGCTATAGTTTCTCTAAATTCTCTAAACAACAGCTCAAGGAGAATGTACACCACTAGTCCACTGCTTACCCATGTATATTTTAAACACGTAGGAATATTTTATACACATATACACACCATTTCCGGTCCTCCCGGTATTTCAGAAATCCCCCCACTCAAAAAAAAAAAATCCTTCCCCCTACAGATCCTCCTACCCACAGCGAAAAGCACAGCCTGAAGAATTTGCGTGTTTAACCGCACTGCAACTGAACGGGGATACATCCGGCCCTGGGTCCTCCTCCTCCTCCTGCACCACCACGACAAATTCAAACTTCAAAGCCTCTTCCCAGTCGCTGGGCAGATAATCAAACAAGCCTTCATCCCCGAGCGCCCATTAAACACACGCACTCCTTGCCGGCAATGCCGAATCTATCCAAACGCTTAAGCAAACCTCATGAGCAGCGGGGGAGAAGGAGAGAGGAAACGGGGGCAACGAGGTAGCGACGGGGGGAAAAAGCAGAGAGATCGGTGCCAAAACAAAGCTTGGGAAGCGGCGCTTGCATGCTAACCTGCACCCAAGAGCGACCCCTGGCAAGTTTCGCAGGACAAATCCGAACTCCGTGGAACGGAGGCAGCGGCAGACACGCAAACCAGCAGCAGCGAAGCCTTGCCATTTGCGGACACACTTGCACACTCCTGCTCCCCATGCTTCTTCTGAAGGGTGCCCAGCCCTCCGTTACCTGCCGTTACTCGACGAGAACCAAGACCAAAACGGCACAAGCCCTCTCTCTTCAACAGGCCTAACCCAGTGCCTGGGAGATCCCGCCGTTCCCAAGTGTCACCCTTGCACCGCCTGAGACACACATACATAGGCGCGGGGGGGGGGGGGCTCACCCTGCTCCGGCCGAATGAGCTGGCGGCAGCGGCAGTTCCATGGTCCTCTCGGAGGCGCCAGCTCCCGCAGCCTGGGTCACAGTGTCCGGCAGCGGCGAGTCCTGGGAGCTGGCAAGGGGGAAGCCGCGGCTGGGCGAGGACGCGGGGCTGCCGGGGGTGGAGTGCGGCGTTGGAAGGGCAGACTGGACGGCCGAGGACGCGGCAGCGGCGGCTCCCGACAGGCAGAGGGGCAGCTCCGGGCATTCGGCGGGCTCCGGTAGCCCGTCCAGCTCCACGCTCCGCACTTTGCGCAGCTGTTTCCGCCGCCAGTCGGAGCGCGGCTCTCGGCCGCCGGAGTCCCTGGTCAGGAGAAGCCCTCCAGCAGCACTGCCGCCGCCGCCGCCGGCGTTCCCAGTCGCGCCGTTCCTCAGAGGCTTCGGACTCCGGGCGGTGGCGGCAGACGAAACAGCGGCGGCGGCAGCAGCAGCGGCGACTTCGTTACCCGAAGATAATCCTACCGAGGAGGAGATGCGATTCGCAGCTGCCGCCGCCGCCGCCGGTCCTCCTGCCGCCGCCATTTTCTCTGGCGGGTCGCATCACATCCCACACTCGCGCTCCGTCAGCCAGTTGCACCGGGCTCTGAGGGAGCCAGAGGGAAAGAGAATTCCCCGGGCGGGCGGGCGGCGCGCAAATGGCGTGGGCTGCGCAGGTTGCGTAGCGCGAGGGGGCTGGGCCACTAGGCGGGCCCAGGTTGAGGGAGGGAAGAACGAAGAAAGGAAGGAAGCGGGAGGAGGCGATAGGTAACCTGAGGGGCGCGCGCCGCAGCTGGGATCTCTCAGCGCCTCCTCTGGTCAGCCAGGTGTACTTAGCTCGGCTGGCCTCTGCGCTTGCCTCTCCGGCGCA
The DNA here is from genome assembly GCF_004798865.1 of Varanus komodoensis. NCBI lineage: Eukaryota > Metazoa > Chordata > Lepidosauria > Squamata > Varanidae > Varanus > Varanus komodoensis. Next base: position 5,072,738 of record NW_025336087.1, on the reverse strand, counting down.
CCCTCGGCTCCCGCACAAGGCAAGCTGGCGCTCTCAGCCGGCCTTGTTTAAAACCAAAAGGGAGCGCGAGCAAAGCGACGGTGGGCTGCCTACTGGTGACAGCGCCTTTCTGGGGCTGCGCACCATTTAGGGCAGAATCCTGTGCATGTGTAGACAGAAGGAAGCCCAACAACTCGAGCACATCCCAGCCAGCATGACGAGCTAGGGCATGCTGGAAGCTGTAAGGCTTATCTTCCGTTTAAACGTGTATAGAATCGTGCCTTTAGCCTTGAAGGACTCTTCTCAGTCGGATCGACCTATTCAAGAAGTACGTAAGAATATATGGGAGTCCTGGAGTGATATGATGGATGGTGCAAATCTCAACTGCAGCAGCGACCCCGTGTTTAACTACTCGTCATGTCATGCAAAACAAAAAATGACAGCCCTATCTCAGTAAGTAGAAAACTAGCATGGCAGGGAGAGGCCTGAGCTAGACGACTCTACATCCAAGCAAGGTGTTTTCTTTTGTTTTTTAAATAATGTCAGTGGATAATCAAATATGAAAAGCCCCACTTGCAGTTTGAAGTGGTACAGTCAATTCTGGCACATTCTTCAGGACTCTAGTCTGTGCATGTTAACTTTAAAGTAAGTCCCAATGAGTTCATCTTTCTAAATATGCATAGGATTACAGCCTACAGCGACTCTTCTTCTAATATGTATTCAAGGACTGAGCAAGATTGTGTGTGTGTGTGTTTTGCATTTGATTTGAAATTTAATACAGCTTTTTGTTTTGTTTCGCTGCACAGCTATTTTATTTTGTTAACTTATTTTTCTGGAGACACACACACACACACACACTAAACTGAGTCATAGGTATGGAGTCAGATAATTTTGACTTTAAATGTAGGACCACAATCTTATACCTACTTACCTGGGAGTAAACTCCATTGAACTGAATGGGACTTAGTTTTGAATTGCTGCCAGGCTGAAGTCCCATTCATACGTACTGTAAGCCTACTGAATTCAAGAATGATTGACTGCTGAGTAAACATGCTAAAGAAATGAGTCATTGTTATTCTTACAGCTTGAAAGGCACTTCAGTTTTACAAAATCTGAAAGTCTTTAGTATCTTGGACAATTTTGGGATTTCTGAGCCATTTTAACACATCAAAGGAGCTGCACTCCTGTAATTATTATATTTGCATCCTTGAACTTTGTTGAGCCACTGTCATTGACAAGCTCTGCACAAACCCATGAATAGGTAGAGTGGCATCTCTCAGCAATCATGTAATGCAGCATTAGAGTGTTGTGCGTGCCAATCCCATTCTTAGTTTCTCTGGAATGTCATTTGATACTCCCTGTTACCCTTTCATTCCATCTCCTTAAAGAACAGTGATGAGGTGAGTTTCATTCGTCCCCAGCCTTACTGGTTGGAAAAATTAGCATCAATTTGTTCATTACAGTAGTTCATATATCTGACACATTAAAATGTTTCTTTCCTGAGTATTAGTGGACTGGTCAATCCAACAGCACAGATTGTCTTACTATGGTAAATTCCTTCTCAAGTTAGTAAAGCAAGACAATCTTTTCTAAAATGCTTAAGTGTCTTATTTTGGATAGCTCCTAAAGTAAAAGGAATATTTTACACATCAATAAAAGTGTAATAGAATCTTATACAATAATATCCAACAGGATACCCTCTACCATGGTTCCAAATATAAAACAACATAAAAATAGCTTGGTTGAAATATATTATTTTTGTTGTTAAGAAATTAAGTTTTCTTTCACTGGCTTGAAACTTACTGATTTCAGCAGTAAACAGAATAGTCTCTGAACAAATTTCTCTTTTATGCAGTAGGAGGACCACAATAGAAATCATAAGAGTTTAGCAGGTAATCCTTGTTGGATGAGGTTGGGCAGGGGGAAATCACTTAAAATTGGGCTTGAATCAGGCTGCAATGCTATACCTACATGCCCTTCTGTAAACTCCACTGAATTTAATGGGACTTCTGAGTAGACATGTACAGGATTGCACTGTTAACAAAGTTCACGAAAGGAAAGTTGCCCATCACTTTCTCCTTGCCAGGATTGTCTCCACATTGTTCAGCAGAGGCTAAAGCTGCATCTGGGAAGAGAAAACTTTCCTTTCATGAACCTCCTTAAAGATGCAATCCTATGAAAGTTTAGATAGAAAAAAGGTCTACAATTCCCAGCATGTCCCAGCCAAGAATTTGGGGCATATTGGGACTTACAGATCTTGGCAAACGATTGTGTCCTAAGTTTTTTTTTATAAGGTTCCAACCCATTAATTTCAACTGTAAGCTGAAATATATCTAGTCTGTCTATTTCTGCAGAATGAAATGTATAGTATTACTAAGTGTGAGTATAGTTACTGTATAGATACTACTTACTGTAAGTATAGTATCACTGTGATGTAATTATACCACATTTTCTATATTCTTCTGCAAACGCAAGTTTTATATTGCCTTTATTGAGCAGGTTCCTTTGTTGCTCACATGATTTCTCTCTGCCATATCTTTTGGCTGGCAGTGATAGGTATGTTACCTTGTCTGTGGTAACATTTATATTCTGTGCCCTTAAAATTGGATAGGCATATGTCAAAAACATTTTTGGGCTTAAGCATTAGTGGGGCGACTGATATATATCAATTTATAATTTTGTTTCACCAAAGTGCCTTGGGGCCTGCAGGCACTTTGATTTATGAGCAGGAACAGGGTGTCATTGTACAGCGTATTTCTCTGCTCCCAACGACAAGCTTTACTATATGGAGCTTGGATACAGAAACATATAGGGAACAAGGTAACTCATAGTACGTGTTGTGGATGGGAAGAACTTGACACAGAACTGCCATTGCTGAGGGCAGCTCTGTTTGTTGAGATCCATTAATCTCTGTGTAACTTACTTGTAAGCACAGATCTGCACTAGTAAATGACTATATTCATCTTTCCCCATTTTTAAAGGAAGATTTTTCTTCATAATTTAAGGTGACAATCCACTTTAAAAAGTTCATTATATTTCACTCCAGAATGTTAATATCATTCTTATCAGTCTTAATGGAAACAGAGTGAAAATTCCAATTCCACTGGAATTGAGTTGAATTCCAATTTCATCACCTCTTATTTAAGTTAAGGTATAACTGATAGCAAGATTAGTAGACTTTCATCCATCATGGAAACCTACCTTGGAATGGGTCGATTGTGTGATAGGTAAAAACAAATATGGTGCAATGTCACTATAGTCCAGACCACATTGATGCCTTCCCATTGAGACCCTAGAAAATATGCAAAAATGGTGGCCCCAGGCCATTCTTTGTCTTCCCAATGTCCCTGTTGATAAGCTATGGAAGTTCTGTCAGAGCTATAAATCAACTCACCCCACCAGCATGACTGGCTACTGAGAGTGAGGTGGAGCTGGGAAACTCCCATAGTACACATTGTGCAATACAGATCTCTGTCAGTTGAAACCACCTCCCTTTGCTCTGACGTGAAATGTTGAACTTCAGAAGTGCAGGAAGGAAACCTTCCACGTTGCACCTATCTCTCACAGCAGAAGAAGCCCCAGCTTTGTAGGAAGTTGGAGTCCTGCAGGGCACGCCTCTACAATCCTCCTTCCTGGCCTTCAGAGTGTCATTCACATTACCTCAACAGCTAGAAGGCATGGCATTTGAACTATGTGCCCTCGTGTCTTTTGCACTGCCAGGTTAATCCTCTGTCTTTGGCCCTTTCACATATGGGCAAGTGCTTTGAGCTTGTTACAACACTTGTTGGATGATTCTGGAGACCTGCCTGTCTGCTACCTCCAACTTGTCATTCTGCACATCACAACAACAGCTTTTATGGCCTAAACACTGGGCTACTTTGGTTCCAGTTCCTTTGCAGGGCAGTCCTCTTTAAACAGTGTATTCCTAAACAATGTAGTCACAAGGGGTTCTCGATTTCTTGATCCCCAGCTGGTTGTTTTAAACTTCAAATATAGTACCTTGGTGTAACATGAAACTTTAAACAGTTTCCAGCATGTAACTTCCCTCTGAATTACAAGTGGCGACATCCAGGGCTGTTTGGGTAACATAACCCTCTGGCTTGCACCTTCCATTTGGTGTCATGCAGCAATTGGAATGTAGTGGCAGTTGTGGAGAGAAAGTTATAATCAGGAGCACACCAGCACTGAAATCTGACATAGATTTACTTGGTACATTGGTTTCAAGAAGTCCTATGTTCCAAACAATCTGGATTTTTAGATTACAGCTTAAAACTCTGTTGGTGTAAATATACGTGCAAAGAAGTTGGAGAGGTAATGTATTTTTTAATGCTACATTTTCTCCTAGGAGTTCAAGGAAGCTAAAAACAAAAATTAAAAATTAACTATTTTTCCTGTTTCAACAGCTTTTCTGTTCAACAGCTTTTCTATTTCAACAGCTTTTCTGTTGCTAACATAGACAATGATGCATAACACATAATACAGAATGTGTTGTGTTCCATAACACAATGGAAAATAACAATGTAGCCGCGATAAAAATACTAAGAGGTTTAACAAAGGGATAGATTAAGAACAGCAACTTAAAACCACATTCAAAACAGCTTCCTAAAACAGAAGGGTTTTACTAGCTTCTAGTCATTAATGAGGACATGAGACAAGTCTCTCTTGGAAGGGAACTGAGGCTAGGGACCACCACAAAAAGGCTCTGCTTCTGGTCCAAACTAAGTTTGAACAGACAGAAGTGCTGCAAAAATGGAAGTGGGCAGGTTTATATAGGGGAAGATAGTCCATCAGATATTCTAGTCTTAAACCATTCATAGAATCATAGAATAGAAGAGTTGGAAGGGGCCGTGAAGGACTTTAAAGGTCATAACCAGCACTTTGAATTGAAATTGGAAACAAATAGAAACCCAGTGTAGCCATTTGAACAAAGGATTATTTGCTCCCTATAATGTTTTGTTTCCAGAAACATGTATTTCCTTGGAGTATTTTTTAACCCCACTCTTAGCTAAAAAAAAGGCTTCCAAAGCATGTTGATTAGTGAATGCCTGTATCCTCAAAGGGTACATTCAGTGCTAACCATGTGATGAAGTGGCCACCACAGATAATCAAACAGCAAAAGCAGAGCATGTGCATTGCCTGACCTCATCTCAAGTGCAACATATCTCAATGGAGACAGTTCACCTATAAACGAAGAATTCATCTACAACTCATCAGATATATGGCATTTGCATTGTACGTGCCTTTGTGAGTCGAGTCGGCCCTACAGTGCTGATCTGAGACATCTCTGGTACTTGTGGTTTGAAACCTAAACAATAATAGACCACAATCTCAGCAGCACAGCTCTTAGGAAAGAGGACTAAACCAGTCTTCCGAAAAGGAAAAACAAATGTTCTTCCTCTTCTCTATTCCTCCAGCTGCTCCCTTTTCATCCTGCTGCTGACACTGGCAAGAACAGAGCCTGGGCAAACAACTACCAATAGCAGCTGCAACATCCACAGGACAACAAGGCAGAGAAAGCACAGACATGCAAGCAGCAGTAGACACAAAAATTAGGCCAAGTCTCAGTAGTGAGCCACACAAAAACCAGCAGACCTGGGAATGCATTCATTACATGAGACACAAAACAGCTTCTAATAATCAGGTGACAGAAATGCACAATTGACTAGATTTTTGTAAAATCGATTATAGTTAACGTTGCATATGCCCCCCCCAAATATCGTTATTTGCATCGTTAACATAAATCTATATACACATTCTAAACTTAGTATTTCAAAGTGCAATTTCCAAGTATGTACCAACTCATACCATTAGATACAGGCTACACTGTATCTGATGTACACATCTAAGGTCTCTGCTTGTTAAGTTCTGGCATTGATTGGGCTGGAATAATTCCTGGGTCATAAGCAAGAAACATGCTATTATATAAAGCCCAGTGACCGACACTATCTCTCTATCTAACTCATCCCACTTGGTTGTTTTCAGACTAAAAGCACAGCAATGATTTTGTTGGAAGGAAGGTAGGGAACAATAAATAAGATCACAGCTCAATGAACTTAAGAACAACTGTCCTGCCTTTCAGTGCAGAATCCTTTAGAAATTGCATGTCCTCTGGCTATGTTTGGCTTTCATCCTAGCCTTCTGAGTGGCTAGAAATGTGTACATACACTTAAGAGGCAGTATGTTACATTTCCTATGTGCTAATGGAACCAACCACTGGTGCATCAGAAACTGGTGGTTCCTGAAAGAACCAGAAACAAGTGGAAACCCTCCTTTCCAGAATATGGCAGGTCAATGAAGGGCTCAGAAGCAAGTTCTACTGGCCTGTCCGATTTTGGAAATGAGTGCTGTTGTTGATTTCCCGCTTGCTTCAGTGACTGCTGGTTCTTGTTGCTTAGTCTCACCTCAAGTGCAATATTTCTCAGTGGAGATAATTTACCACTTAAAAGTCTCACCCAGTGGTCATCAAATAATACAATACTGAGACATTGTGCATGCATTTGAGAATCAGTCCTACTGTAGTAATCTAAGACATCTCTGATAATTGTGTTTTGAAACAAACATGATAGTAGGGAACAATTTCAACAACACAGCTCTTAGAAAAGAGGAGAACTAAACCAGTTCTCAAAAAAAAAGTTCTTCCTCTTCTTTATTCCTCCAGAAGTTCCCCTTTCAACCTGCCGCTGAATTGGCAAGATCAGAGCCTGGGCAAACAAAAGGAAGTTGCAGCATCCACAGGCCATTTCTGCTGGTACAACAAAACTAGGGGAGTATAGGATACCACCCAAGGTGTCTTGTTAGCTCTCCTTTTTTGGATGGCTGTTTCTGCATTTGTTTGTAGAGTGGCAACTTATGAACCTCAAAAAGGAAGAAATGCGTTGCCAGAAAAGAAAAAATCGATTTGCAAAAAAATGGCAAACGCTCGTGCATATATAGAGTTGGACATAGAAATAGTTCATATAATTTAAATTGAAAGTTAGTACATCATCATGTTGTGGAAGATGGTCACCAGGTGATCTGTGAGTGCATTACTCTGCTGTCCAGATGCTGCTGATGAGCAGCTTCTAGGCGCAGCTTTCAAATGGTTCTTTATCTTCGACTACTGGACAGCCCATCGACTAGAGGCTGCCTTTAAGATATAGGATAGTCCACTGTCAGTCCTTGAAATCAAGGCTCAGCCTCTGTAAGACAGGGCACACCACCACTCTACTTGTTTGGCTTTTGTACCAGCTTTACCTCCAGAACTGCTCCTCCTGACCTACAAATGGACAGCCTTCTCAAATGTTGGTCTCAATATGCCACCCCACAATACTGAAAGAGAACTCCCAAGACTAGGATTTCTGAAATCCATCTAACATGTTCTGCTAAGGACCACAAAACTGTCAAGGAGAATAAGCAAACCCAGGAGCAATGTTAGTGTCCAGCCTATTATGCAATGCCAAGACCAGTCAGTTCCCGCTTGCTCTGCTGTGCTAATAATTCAAACAGCTATCTGCAAAGGCAATGGAAATTAATCTTTTTAAATAGATAAAGGCTCCATGTAACTGCCAGGATCTTTTACATTCTGGCGCCTATGCCCAAAGTACAGTTAAACCTTTCCTCAAAACAAGGACATGACTGATATGGTTCTCAATTATTTAATGGGGGCACCATTTTTCTATTCTAACACTAGTTCATTGTCTTGGCTCCCTGTATGTTTGGATCTTGTTTCCAGTAATGCAGGCTTCTTTCATAACCCACATCTATTTTGAGAAAGTTTATATGTGCCACAGAATTAGGCAAACGAGACCAGAATATTCTATACTACATTCTGATTGCAACTTCAGGATCTTAAAAAAATAATAATTATTATCTTCATAAAGACAACCTGCACACAAACCTAGAAGCAGCAGCCTACCACATTTGCCAGGCTAAAATCTTAACCATGATATTCTAGTTTTCTCTTTCAGGGAAGAATTTAGTGTGTGTGTGTGTGTGTGAGAGAGAGAGAGACAGAGACAGAGACAGAGACAGAGACAAAGAGAGAGATCCTAAAAACCACAAACATACCATTACACATTTGTTGATTACAAAATATATTCTTCTCAACAAAGATTCTTTAGCTCAACAAAATCTCCCAAGCTTTATACAACTTATAATGTCATAAACCGAACACCTAGATTCCTGTAATGCAGCTAATGTTGCAGCAGCAGCAGTGGCAGCGGCTGTTGTTTTTAATGTTGGGGCTTTCAAAATAAGATTTTCTTACCTACAGTCTATTGGACCACCTCAGGACATATCACTTTGATGTCTGAGTAGATCTTTGTTGTTGTTAGTTGCAAAGTCATGTCCGACCTATCGCGACCCCTTGGACAACCTTCCTCCAGGCCTTCCTGTCCCCCACCATCCCCTGGAGTCCACTTAAGCTCACACCGACTGCTTCAGTGACTCCATCTAGCCACCTCATTCCCTGCCGTCCCTTCTTCTTTTGCCATCCATTGTGCCCAGCATTAGGCTCTTCTCCAGGGAGTCCTTCCTTCTCATCAGGTGGCCAAAGTATTTGAGTTTCCTCTTCAGTATCTGACCTTCTAAAGAGCAGTCAGGGTTGATCTCCTCTAGGACTGACCGGTTTGATCGCCTTGCAGTCCAAGGGACACTCAGGAGTCTTACTGTAGTCTAATTTAAATAGTGATCTCCTCCTCTTGCCATCATGTAATAATGGCCCTTGGGTCTGAGCACGATGGAACGACTTATTGGGTTTCAAGACTGATATATAATGTTTCCAAGACAAGAAGACCCAAGGCAGTATACTGGTGAAATATATAAAACTAAGCAGGTTAACATGAAATCCTAACAATAAAAACAAGTAAATGGGAAGAAATCAGCATAATTAAAAAGCCAAAAAAAAAAAAAAGGTAGCAAATAGAACACATCATCCCAAGTTCAAAGTAATAAATGCTCACCAGAACAAAGCACCTGTTTAAAAGAAAAGAGGAGGCCAAATACATTTTCCATGTGGGGCTATTCCATTTTAAGCACTACACTGAAACAGCACTACCCCTCTTTATTTACATTCTACATTTTTATTCTTGCAAGGGACCCAGAGTGGCTTTACGTGGTCCCTTCGCTCCAGTTCATCCTTACAGCAACCCTGTGGTAGGTTAGGCTGAGAGTGCAAAGTCACTCAGTGAGCTTCAAGGTCTAGTGGATCTTCAACCCAGATCGCCCAAGTTCCAGTCCAGCACTCTAACCACTGTACCACAAATGGGGTTCCCTTTCTCCTTCAGTCTTGTTTCCACTGAGAAAGGACAAGGATGGCATTAGAAATCAAGCTCAGACCTTAGGCAGGTTCATATGTAACCATTAGTGGGGAATCATCGGGATGGTGGCCAGTGACAAGCGGGGTCCCCCAGGACTCTGTCCTGGGGCCGATCCTGTTTAATCTTTTCATAAATGACATGGAAAAAGGGGTGAACAGTCTGCTGATCAAATTCGCAGACAATACTAAAACTGGAGCAGTGGCCACAACTGAGGAGCAGGTACTCCAGATCCAAAAGGATCTGGACAGACTCTGGAAGTGAGCAGGAGACAATAGGATGGCATTCATTGTGGATAAGTGCAAGGTCTTGCACTTGGGGCATAGGAATAGGTGTCATAAGTACAGGTTAGGGGACAAGTGGCTGGAGAGCAGCACTTGTGAAAGGGATCTCAGGGTACTGGTTGACTGTAGGCTAAACATGAGTCAGCAGTGTGATTCAGTGTTCAAGAGGGCAAACACCACCCTTGGTTGCATAGCCAGAAGTGTGGCTTCTAGATCAAAAGAGGTATTACTACCACTCTATACGACTCTGGTGTGCCTGCAACTGGAGTATTGTGCTCAGTTTTGGGCCCCTCTTTACAGAAAGGATATAGCCAGGTTAGTCAGTGCAACGTAGGGCCACAAGGGTGGTGGCCAGTTTGCAGGGGATGGGGTATGAAGCGGGACTGAGGGAACTGGGTCTCTTCAGCCTGGAGAAGAGGAGACTCAGAGGGGATATGTTGGCGACGTACAGGTATGTGAGGGGATGTCACACGGAGATGGGTAGAGGCCTGTTCTCCCCTGCAGAGGAAGGCAGGATGTGCTCCCAACGGAGCAAAGCTCAGGGAACCAAGGTTCCATTTAGATGCCAGGAAGCACTTTCTGATGGTTAGGACCCCAAGGGTGTGGAATGGGCTTCCACAGGAGGTGGTTGAGGCCCCATTGGTGAGGGTGTTCAAAGATAGGCTGGACATGCACACGGAGCCTGCTGGAGCCGGGGGTCAGAATAGATGGCCTGGGAGACCCCTACTGACTCACTCTGTTTCTGTGTTTCTATATGAAAGAAAACAATTCCTGAAAAATGACTTGATAATACATATGTATAATATTGCAACTTTCTAACAGCAGAATACAAAGCGTATTTATTCCAGAGTCAATCTTGCAGATTTCAGTTATCAGTATTTCCTAGCATATAGTATATTTACTATAGTATGGAAGTAACTCCCATTGAGCTCTGTAAGATTTATCTTTTGAATAAAGAGGACTGGAAAACAGTGATACTTATCTAGAGATTCCATCTGGATTAATGGGTGACATACACATTCAAAATTAAATAAATAAGCAAATAAATCAATACTTACTTGGAAGATAAGTTCTTTCATAACCAATTGCACACACTTTCATGTAAGTATGCTTAGGACTAGGATGTAAATCAGGTGATCCCTGGGTTTCTTGCTGCATGATTGCTGACCGTGCTTTGACCCGAAATCAGCCTTTTTATGACTTCTAAAAATACTCCTTGCCTCCCAGGCATCTTCTGTTTCAACAATCCCATAGAGATTCCAGATTTCCTGCCTTCCTCAACTAGGAATTTCAGTTTATCTTCAACAAGCCTTATTATAGGTTATTTCACTGTTGCTTCTCTGTGTAACTGCTCAAGTCTTAAATGCTAGTCTTGGTTTGCAAAGCTCTCCTTATCTAGCCATTAAGGACAGTGTTGCAAAAGAAGAATAATCTAGCTAGCATGCGGTAGCATAAAGTCTTTAGAGTTGTCTTTAGAGCTGTCACTGGTTTATAGAAAGCTTGGGTAAATGTTTAGCCCGAAAAATCTCCTATAACTCCCAACATTCCCATGACAATCTAAACATGCATTCTGTCTAAACATACATGGGATCATCACCATAGTGCACAATCCTATAAATGTTTAGATGGAAAAATGTCCTACAGTTCCCTGGCTGGGTCATGTTGGGAGGCATAGGACTTTCTTCTGGTTAAGCATGCCTCAAATTGTGCCCCTAGGGCACAAAACTTGCTGATCTCCATTTCCTGCTCCTCCTGCTCTATAAATCAGCTATCTGGCAGATTTCAGCCATCTTGGCTGTGAGATGCTTTGGACAGGGAGTTATGGATGGGGTACCACCAGGTTATGGCAACCCCAGTCTCCTCCTCTCCCAGCCTCCTTTACCTCCTCTCTGAGGTCACTTTTCTGACCTTGAAAAAGCAGCTGGCACAGTACCTTCTGCAACAGCTGCAAGGATAGGGAGGAGGCATAGAACATGGCACCCAGCTCTTGAAATCAAAGCCCTGTTTCCAACCTCAGTTCTGAGAATCCGAAGACTCATATGGTCATAGGTTCACTCTTAAACTTTCTTAATCATATGGCCATAGGATCACTCTTAATCACTCTTCCAGTTGAATAAATATATGAACTATGGTTAGTGAACTGTTTAATTATTTGCATTTCCAGACATTTGCATATATAAAAACAATAGATTTGAAGCAATTCCCATACACTGTTTTTAGATGCACAAATAGAAAAGCAAATATACATTGCTTTAAGATGATGTATGTGTACACTGCGTTGTTATATGGGCATTGAGCAGGTTAGGCTTCTTTTACTATCTCCAGTCTTCCCTCTAGGAAATCAGTGATTACTGATCAATCATGCCCACCATGGCAACCATTTTATGAACGGGCAAGCTCTTCCCATGTCAGCCTTTTTGTGAGAGCATCCACAACACTCCCAAAATTCCAAATGTGACCACTGACTCAGAATAGTTGGGGACCCTTGCTACAGGAAAAAAGTTGGCCACTCCAAGCATGATAATGTTATGCTCGAATTTGCAAGGGAGCTCCACACACAAAAACAGACCTACTGAACCATGGTTCTGCTCTGCGCTGCTAATCCAGATCCTATTACATGTGTTGCATGCAAAACCTCATGTACAGAAAGCTAGAACTCAGTTTATACCTACACCTTTAGGAATGAAGACAGATCATGGACCTCTCAACCAGGACAATGAATTGTTTTTAAACTATGAAGAGTTTATTTGTGCCATGGCCATGTTACATGGCTCCTTCATCTGTTTCAGCCACAAGAAATCCAACTCCTTTGCATATCAGTTTAACAATATTATATGTGAAAGCATTTCCAACACAGTACCTTAGTAAGGTGTAGGTGACTTGGTATGCACTGGATGTTTTAGCCTACAACTTCCATAATCCGCAGCCATCATGGCTAGTGGTCAATAATTATAACAGTTGTAATCCAAAACAACTGGAAAGTGCTAGGTTGCCTAGCCTGGTTTTAGTTGTTTCATTTAGCAAACACAAGAAAAGTTCTGAGTTAAACAATAAACTTTTATCAAAAGGATTCATGTTAACTTTAAAAAACCATAGGTCTGCAGTTCTCTGATATCTTGCTTTCATCTTTCTTGCAGAGTCTGTTAAGAGACATTTTTGCCCGTAGACTGAAATTTACTTGGTGAGCATGTTGGCACTTGGCATTTTGGAACAAAACAATTCATCATCTCACTGTTCTCATGGGAGAGGCATTTTACCTTATTCAGATATAGCATTGGTCCACCTTAGCAATGCTAAGAGATTTGAGAAAGCCTTTACAATGCCCAAATGTACGGTCTGAGGTAGGTGCCCCACTCTGCCTAGTGGCAGGGCTGCCCTGCCAGTTATAATGATTTTTGAAAAAGTATCTGTGTGTGTATATATATATTTCTGAGCTCAGCTATGACTGAATAGCAGTACCTACTAATAGCATTTTTAGTATTTAGGTTCAATTCGGGCCACTTTTACAGCAGCAGAATCTCTGTTGTTAGAAGCACTTACCGAGTCTGGTCAGGCAAACCATCCAACAATCCACATGTGTAAATACTTGTTGTTGGTGAATAAATAAGATATACAGGGTTTTAATCAGGAATACTGAAATATTGTTCCAGTTTATGTAATCAGCAGGTCTCTGCTCTGGCATCCATGGATCTTACACTGCACCTTATTTTGGAAAAGGCTTTTGTTTCTTGTCTGTTGAATACCACAAGGATTTGTCTAATTTGGCTAATTGCTGGTGGTGCAATGCAGCTAATGCTTTCTTTGAACAAGTTTAGGAAATGTCTAATGGTTGGTTCTTTTTGTGAGGAGGTTAATATTACAGAATATTACAGATTGAACTGGAAAAGTCTTGCTTATGTACACACACTCTTAAATTATTTACCTGCTTCATGGAATTTAAGAAATGTTCAATTACCTGGATTTTCCATGTCCTTTTGGCAGCTAAAAACTGATACTGCAAGATAAAATAAATGTTCATCTCTTATAGTGCAATGAAAGGAGCAGCTTACAGTGCTTTCAATATTTGAATGAGAGGCATATAGATGTCACTCACAAATGGATACTTATTTGGATACCTGGTCCAGCTTTTTTAAGCTTATATATAATTGTCAGAATGTTGTATTTTCATGGATAAGCATTCCATATGCATTCATTTCTTTTCCATCCATCCATCCATCCATCTATTTTTTTTTAAATCCCACAACAATTTATTTCTGAACTCACATCACACAAAAGTGAAATGCTAATAATTATTTTTTCTGGATAGGACTGATAGGATTAAGGGATCTTCTAAGCATCGCCATTCTTTATATGGGTCATTTTTTTTTCAAGCTGTGCAGTCTCACAGTCAGCATTTTCCAGATTCCTTTCCTTGCACAGATAATTGGCAGTCATTTGTAATATGGCACTAATCATTGACTGTAGTGCATAACAGCTAATGATTGTTCTACAGAGTTTGCACAGACCACATTGTCATCCCAAACTAAATGATAAAAAGGAACATTCCATCACAGAAAGCAAAACATTTTAAGATTTAGGGGAATTGTATCCAAGTATATTGAGCATTCATTAAATTCCATTTTTGGAGGCTATATTGCTCAATATGGTCCAGCCAAGTTACCCCACTTCAGATTCAAGGATACTCAGGATGAAACAGGACCACTTGTGTGCAAGATAAGGTGCAACTTACTGATACCTAGAGTGATAAAATATTCCCTTATCTGTGGCTGTTTTGGTTCCCTGATTATGCCATGGCTGCTCAGTGTGCCTCCCAAGTTGCCCAGGTGAGCTATGTATCAATTCCTCTTCCTAAGCTGAGAGCCCAGGGAAAAGGTGTTTGCCAGGGATTTTATATGTTCAGATTTAATAGATTCTTCTCTTACTTTTTTCAGAGGTTTTGAGTAAGCCACAAGCTAACTCCTTCCTAAGGGGAAGCAAAACTACTTCTGTAAAGAAAGAGTTTTGGTTCTCACAGCAAAAAAGATCTTTTCTAAAGACTATAACTGGGGGAAATGGCTACAAGACAACTGTGTCTGGTGTCTTCCTAACAGACTGAAGGCTAAGGTGAAGTAACTATCCTGGTACGTGGGTTTTGAGGAAATTCACTACCTGTTGAACCTTAATAAACCCTCACCATTTTCTGGGAGAACCTTTGCAGTACATAGGGAGCATCTATTTTGGACACAAACATGTTAATCCAGGAAAGATTGAGTGCCAGAAAGTGACAGGAAAAATGGCCTTTCAGTCTACAGAATACACCATGGAATGGGTAAAGCATTCACACTGGCAATTATTACATGTATTCAAGATTGCTTATTTGATCAAGACAAAATGGAAAATGTGAACTGACAATCCTCTCTCTCTCTCTCTCTCTCAATTTCTGGAAAAGCTCACTTACCATTCAGCTACCCAGTTCAGCTCTTGTGTAATGTTTTGCTTGTGTAAAGGTGAAATGGGGGAGGAGGAGGGAAAAGTAGGATTGATGGATTAGTAGTGCCCTACTAGATATGACAAAAATGCTTATGCATACATATGGTATGAAAGGAAGCTGACATTGTGAAAACTCAGAGTATATATGCTATGTAGGGCATCACTAATGTGAAAGCTGGGTTTCTCTATGTTCTGGTTAATGGCATGCTTGGAACAGCCTTGTAAAGTGTACCTATTTGAAGGCACTACTGGTGTGTGGGCACTTGCCTTTTGCTGGCTTTCAACAGAAATAAAGAATGGGAGTGTCATCTATATAATTAATGGATCTTTCTGGCCTGATTTTTTAAAAAGAAAACTTGATGCACCTATTTATTTCTCCGTACAAAATACTTTTCTTACAATTTCTTGAAACAAAATCAAAGAATTTTGTTCATTTCATAGTTAAGTCAAATTATTGGAAAAGTTAATAATGTAGGCACTCCCAACACTGTGCACTTGCTAAGACCAGTAAAACAACAACCACTACAGCTGATCTGCTCTTACGCCTTTAAACAGCAGCTTCCTCATAGAAAATAGTATGCAAAACCTTCCACAACAGAGGAAGCAGTAATGTCATCACCCGTTTCTCGTGATATTAAAGGCATAGGATAAAAGGCTAATAAAAAAGTTAATTCTAAATTTCTTTCCCCCCACAAAACCATATTTAACTGGGAAGCCAGCACGCTGGAAGTTCCATCCTCCAGATCTATCATTATTCAGATTCAAAAGAGGTTTTCTGCATTTGGAGTCCATCCCGCCCCTGCCCCCCTGTGCCTAGTACTTGGGTTCTTGGGCAAGTAATTTCTATTTTAGTCTCACTGGTTTGGCTTCTGGCAAATGACAAGCCAAATGTATCCTAGCAGACATTTTATGAACTGGCAAGCCCTGCTGATTGTAGCCATTTTAGGAGAGTGCCCAGAACAGTCACAAAATTCCAAATGTGCTCACTGACCCCCAAATTTTGGATATTTCTGTTAGCAAGGCTTTTTAAAGTGCTGCCCTAGCTGGGGGTGGATTGGAGAAGCGGGGTGTCCCCACAGCATTTGGCCTTGCTTCTGGCAGCAATATTCCCAGCCCAGCACTGAATGTGGCATGTTTAGAATGCTGGATGAAATTTGGGTCACATTGTACAAACAAAGATATGATAACGTTGCAGAGGAACTAAAGCACTAAAATGGGCAAGTCAAGTCCTGAAAATAGGACAGGAGTCCTGAAAAAATGCCAGCAGTGTTTTGCCTTTCTACATGCTTCTATTGTCTCTTATTCCTTTTAATATTTTTACTTAAATTGTCCATGCATCAGCTCCAGTAAGATACAGAACATCACAAAATATTGGACTGCAACAATTTGCCAGTAACCTCTTCTGGAGTCTCTGTAAACAGTGAAAGGTCAAAGGATGGCAATTCCAGAAAAAAGGACAGTGGTCTTCTGCCTATTCCGTTTTTCTGCCTATTCTTTCCCCAGTGGCATTTATCTGCCCTGCTCTCTGCCTGTTGATCAGTACAGTTGTTCTACTCACAACAGCCACAAAGGGAGGGTGCCAATGGGAGAAAGTGTGTTTCCCATTTCATCTGTACACTTAAAGCAGCCTTCCCAGCCAGGTGCTCTCCATATGTTTAGGATTACATGTTCCACCATCCCTATCCATTGGCAACACCGGCAGTGGTTGTTGTAACTCAACATCTGAGGTTGGGAAATGCCAATTGAAAGGAACTGAGCCAACCTCCAGGTTGCAACTTGGCAGCCCAATTTTACATTCAGCTACAGTCTGGAGAGACTTAAACATTACATCTTGTCCCCTAAGTGTCATTATAGGGAATGGTGCACAATTTTGGGATTATCTTCTTGAAGTTCATAAAATTAAGCACTTAAAGACCTTGCTGTAATTGGCAGTCGATGTATGAGCATGGGAATTATATTTACAAAAACCTTATGGTGTGATTACTCAAAATGTTCCTTCCATGAACAGGCAAGCATGTTTGCATGACATGGGTGCAGTCAAAGACTTTTGAAAGCCATTTTTATGTTCTTTGGCTCACAGGCCTGGCAGGGAACCAAAATGTCTGCAGGCATACTTCAGGCATGAGAATACTGTCATACCTGCAAAAAACACTTCCAGAGGTGAGTAGATTATGATAGGGCTGCATTTCAAGTGCATTGCATTTGAATTAGCTTAACATTTATACTTAGCAATGATTTGGGTAAGGGTCAGGGAAACTCTGAGGCTGTCCACAATGGGCTCATGAATTGCCCAGGTGGAAGAATTGACAGTGGACTCAAATGAGTTCAGATTTCCAAGCATCTGACTCATGAATTCCCCAGTAGACCAATTTTTCCTGACTCATGCAAATTCTGTGGACTTTCTTGAATGTTTTGTATTTTTACACAAATGTTTGTTGTTATTTGTCATCAAGTTGTTTTCAACTATGGCAGCCCCATGAATGAAATGTCCTGTCCATGTAGTCACTGAAAAATAAAAAGATGGCATTTCCCCCATAGACGAAAGCATGAAAATATGCATTTTTCAGGCATTTGCGCATTTTGAGGATTTGCACATGTTCGGGATTGTGAATTGCCGCAAGAGTGAATCTGTGTAAATTGTATATGTATACATTTGCCCAAAATCAGATTCTGTCAATGAGTGGACAAAGGAAATAAAACTGCCAGACAGCCCACAAAACATTGATGGAATGTCTTTTACCATGTCTGGACAACCCTAGTCAGAATACTCAGCAATGTACAGGTCTGTACCTGGCGGTTAGCCTGACAATGCAGCTTGGAGCACCTCCTGTGATACAGAAGCACTTCCTGACATTCAGCTGCCCCTGTCCATCCAGGACGACCATGTGGGCTTCTCAGA
Organism: Varanus komodoensis; assembly: GCF_004798865.1. NCBI lineage: Eukaryota > Metazoa > Chordata > Lepidosauria > Squamata > Varanidae > Varanus > Varanus komodoensis. Next base: position 5,054,814 of record NW_025336087.1, on the reverse strand, counting down.
ATGGCACAGTTATAAAAGGCTTTCTTTTGGGGCTGAGGCTGAAGGTGGAGGAGTGGTTGGGTGCTCATCCCCACTCCCCCAGCCTCATGGAAGAATTTTGTTGTTGTTAGTTGCGAAGTCGTGTCTGACCCTTCGCAACCCTGTGGGCAATACTCCTCCAGGCCTTCCTGTCCTCCACCACCCCCTGGAGTCCACTTAGGTTCATGCCGACTGCTTCAGTGACTCCATCTAGCCACCTCATCCTCTGCCATCCCCTTCTCCTTTTGCCCTCACTCGTTCCCAGCATTAGGCTTTTCTCCAGTGAGTCCTTCCTTCTCATTAGGTGGCCAAAGTATTTGAGTTTCATCTTCAGTATCTGGCCTTCTAAAGAGCAGTCCGGGTTGATCTCCTCTAGGACCGACTGGTTTGATCGCCTTGCAGTCCAAGGGACTCGCTTTGTCTGAGCAATAAAGACCTTCTGGCTGTGATATGTTTCTTCATGCTCCTTGACTCTGTCTCCCAGTTTCATTCCCCACTTCTGAATACCCTTGGAACAGCTGGCTACACACAGCTCAGCCCTGGTCTCCTCTTTCTAAGCTGTTTCTATAGTTCCACTTTGTAGGCATATATGGGCAATGTCATTATATGCAGAAGTATTTGAAATAGCACAACCGAGTATTGAACAAAATCTCAAGAAGTCATTTCCAGGCATGGTTCTGGATTCTGTTTTGCTGAGGGGTGAGGCGTGGTGGCATATGAACTGCTCACAAATTTAATCAGAAAATGGTGGAATTTTATAGCAGCAGTGCCCAAGGCAAATCATCCTGTCCTCCCCACCAACTGGCAAGGTCTATTAAGCTACACACCCTATTAACATGTTATTTGGTTCTGTTTCTTCAGAGATAACAAAGGGGAGACAGCAGTGACTCCACAGAGCTTTGGTCTGCACTAACTAGGAGGCTCATGTGATCTGTGCCGGAGACTGTGGCGTGTCAGATCCAATCAGGTTTCAAGACAAGATTTGCCTCTAGGCTTCCAGTGGACCAGGAAGTTAGAAAAAACAGCCCACTGCTTGGTGAGACAAGGTGGGGAAATAGAGAGGATTTAAGAAAAGTTTAGAGGAGATAACGTGCCTGGAAAGACAAGTTTTGCAATCGAAAGAAGGTAGGCAGGCCCAGTTCTGATCTCTGATAAGAATACAAACTCCACTGCTATGTGTTTATGTCATGTGCTCCAATCTCAGTTCCTCCTCCACCTCCAGTACATGTATTAACTTGTGCAAGCATATCAGAGATCCCACATCAGTTGGTAATAAACAGTCAACAGCTTTCCTGAGAACAAGCTATCCAATAATACCTGTCAGTGTTTATTCACTTCCTATAACTTCTGGCAATTGAAAAAGTTGAATAGGTTGACTTGTTTGGCACTAAGCAAAGAAAGGTTTGATCCTACAGTAATCAACAAGCCCATGAAAAAGCCACCAAGATTTCATCCTGTTTTGCAGAATTTCAGAAGTACAGACTAGATATAAAAAGGCATGTGCCCGTGAAACTATTCCATTTTGTCTTGATCACGAGCTGGACAACATTTCACATAACTAAGGGAACAGTCCTGTGCATGCCTGGCTAGAGGAAGTTGAGAGTTTTGGGACTTACTTCTGTTTAAGCATGCACATGATTGCATAGGGAGGTTACAAATGGAAGACCATGGCATCTGTATCCCCTTAAAGTTTCACAAATGAAGCAGGGTAGTTGCACACTGAAAGTCTCCTCTGGAAGCACCCTCTGTTCATGCTGCAGGCCTCAAAAATGCTGCATATGTTTTCCTGCAATATTCATGTCTCACTGAAAACAAGATGCAGGGAAGGAAGGTTTGCTAAAGGCCCCTCCAAATGCTGCATGCATTCAATGAAGAAGCCTTGTGCCCCTGTCATGTGCCTGCTGGCCCCACCCCTGTTCACAATGCACACATGCAGATGTATGCTCATGAACATGAGCAGGAATCTCGAGTAACCAAGTCAGGCCAAGGACTCTCCATTCTGGATCCAACACCTTGTCCTCTCAATCCCCATGAGGCACCACTTCTCCCTGACACTGACTTTTAGATTACTCTGGGATTCAGGGAAGCCCTGAGAAGTATTCCCCAACCAACATGATACTGCCAAGGGCATTACCGCCTGGAAGAAACAAGCAAAAAGGGCATTAGCCAATTAAAAATACAGATGAAGTGCTTGAGAAGGTGGAGCTCCTGGAAGAACTCTCTAAAACACTGCCAGTTATGCTGAGGCAGAGCTGGGGGAATTTGTCAGTGCCCTAGATGAGGGTCTGCTCTCCATGATCCCCAAATCACTCCAAGTTCCCAGCTTGCACCTGTGATGCTGGCTGTAGTATTAAAATTGCTGCTCTTCCATTCATCTGCCCCTCCACACCTGGATCATTACCCAAAGCAGATGACGGAATCCCAAATGGCACAGGGCAATTCCCACTTGTGTGAAGGAACTCAAATATGTCAATGGGGTGGTGTATCCACTCTGGGTTTCAATCTGAACTCTAAACTCTGTGGTTCAGAGGCTATTCTGGGGACAGAGTTGAGCACCATGGAAAATACCTTAAGTTCTGACAGCCATCCAGAGTGGATATGTTGTCCCCCTGACACTGGACCCTCTGTTGGCTTCTTCACACAGATGTGGAATCTGCAGCTGCTGGCACGAGTGGTCAACACCTATGTTTGCATGTTCCAGCACACTTTGCATGTCCACAAGCAAGGACCTCTGTGTGAATGCCTTCTGGATATTGTAGGACAGAATGAGGAGAGTGTGGGATTTTTGTGCAAGCTTGGACCAGTTGTCTACCACAGCATTTTAACATCAAGAGTACAACATCTCAGATGTTCAGAAATGAGTCAAGGGGAGCAATATTAATTCTAAATAGCTTATTTCCATTGTAGGCCAAATCAGGAATTGAAGGCCAACATACACCTTTGTATTCTGACCATCCATACATTTACTCTTTCATTCACATAGTCCAGCCTTCTCCAACCTTGGGCCCCCTAGAATGTTTTGAATTTCAACACACAGTACCAGTGCTGAACTGGGGATCCAGGAGATCAGAGTTCTTATAACCACTTGACCATGAAGCTCACTGGGTGACTTTGGGCCAATCCCTCATTCTCAGTCTAACCCATCTCACAGTGTTGTTACTGTAAGGATAAAGTGAAGTAGAGGGGGACCATGTAATCCACCTTGGTTTCCTCCCAAGAGGGGAAAAGGTTATACATGAAATGTAATAATAATGATAATGCCCATAATCTCCAGTCAGCATGGCTGATTATCCGGAATGGTGGCAGTTGTAGTTCAAACCAACCACCAGGTTGGACTGAGATGACCAAATTCTTTTTTTTAATCCACTTACATTAATGGCCATGGTGCCAATCTCATCCATTATTAGCTCTAACATCTTTGAAGAAGTCCTCCCTTCTTTGTGTCAAAGTTGTGGCTTCTCATTCCACAAGATGACTTGCAAGCCCTTCCTATTTTCCTTTCACTATGTACTCTGTCCATACCACTCATGAAAACAGCATTGCGTGACTAGCGTGAGAAGCAACACATTTCTTAAGTGTGTCAGCGTATGCTCTTCCCTTCGTATGCTCCAGAAACCAACATTACATCCCTCAGTGAAGATACATGAATAATACAAGCACCTGTTTAACTTGGCAGACTCGTCATTTTCCATTTTCTCCACTGCCTTAAAAGCATTAGAAGCCCTCAGACATGCTCATAAGTTTGTAGTTAAAGGGACAGCACAAAAGTGCTGAAGGAGACCAGTGATAAGATCTCTCAAACTATGCATGTTTTCTTTTAGGCAACCACAGGGAATTCAGTTTTGATCAATGCAGTGTCGCTGGGAAAAGTTATGTTTTACAATTTCCCCTCAGACTCAGTCCTCAAGCTGCTATTAGCTATACTGGGGAAAATGCAGGCATAAATATCTCTCTTCCAAACACCCATCCCAGCAAGTATAACAGACATTTCAGGGGACCAGTTTAAAGGGTTAAACACCCTTTCCATCAGCATTACTCCCTGCTTTTTGATTGCTTTAATATACAAAAATTACAAAATTAAGAATCCAGTCACAGATCCCCATTATCAGTTTTAGAAATGTGACTCAATCCTCACAATAAAACAAAGGAATAACTAAATGTCTGGAGATTCCTCTGAACAAGAGGGGACCCACAAACATCCAGAGGAGTTATGCAATGATGGACATAATGAATGGGTTTTCCTGCCAATTTTAGCTTAATATAGAGCACAGATCAGGTCCCATTGATGGAACATAGGAACTTGCATTATACCAAGTCAAAACTATTGAGGGGTACTAACCGAAATGTGGTGGTAAGGAGGTAGAGCTATTTACAAGAAGGCAGGATGGGACTAGATTTCTGCACTTTGGAAAGGTCCCCCTCCCCACCTACCTACACTAAAGATACAGCAGTCATAAGCCAAACTGATAACTGATAATGACAGAGATAAAACTGACAAAAAGCCAGCATGGTATAGTGATTAGACTCCTGGACTGGGACTGGCAAGATCCAAGTCCTGGATCTACTGGAAATCTTTGCACCAGTCACTGACTCTCTGCCTAACCTACTGCACATAGTTGTTGTGAGAATAAAATGGAGAGACAGAGGAGAAGGACCAAGTAAGCAAGATAGTTTGGGTTCTTTGCAAGAGAAAAAAAAGCAGGTTATAAATGTAAGAATAAATGACAGCAGTTTGCTGCCCCTTCATGATTTCTCAGCCAGCTGCCTGAAACAGCTGCCACTCTGAGTAATGGTGAAATCCCCCTATGTTTTAAGGTCTTGGCTTTGTTCTTAAATGCAGACCAAGTGTTCGTGGAGAGTCAGGGCTCCCATGGACTGTATATTCTATATTGACTGTCAGCGGCTCTGCAGGTTTTCAGAGTCAGGTGTTTCCCTTAAAGAGGGGAAAGAAATCTGTTCAGTTCACATTAGGAAAAGAATTTACTAAATTTCACACTTGCAAATTGCTGTGTGAAACTTGGGCATTCTTCAAAATTCACAATTCTCCAGTCAGAAAACTGTGTATAAACATGTGTATAATAGGGAAAACAACTTTAAGAATATGTTAGGAAAAATGTGTATATTAGACAAAAATACACAACAATGCATATACTGGAGAATGTGTTGGAGAATGCTTATGAATTTGCATGTGAAACATTTAAACAAAACTCTCAAAATTTGGGATGAAATAAATCAAAATTTCAGATGAGCTTAATTAAAATTATTAGAAAAATGAGAAAAGGACAGAAAGCAAAATTGACAAATACATGCATCCCTACTTTCCCATGCCTATCTAGGGATGCCAAGCATTGAAACTGGCAGCTTCTGGTACCCTGAAGTCTGCCACTAAGCTATCACTTTTCCTTAATCTGAAATTGCCACCTTGCCTGCTGCCCAAAGAAACATAATGGCAGCAAGGAGTGGGGTTTCACCACACTTATATTGTCCCCATCATTCTTCTAGTAAGCAGGGAAGGTGAAAGAGAGGGCAACAGATATCAGAGCAGAAGAGCCATTGTTAGGAAGCCAGGAATCAGGGTGGAGGTACAAGGAAACCTGAAGAGAAAAAAGGGTTAGTGTTGGGGTTGGGATTATGATACTACAAACTTTAGAAGGTGAAAACTGGCCAGCCAGGACTAGTTTTGTGATACAGAGTAATACAAATGTCAGCAGCAACAGGCATTTATCAAGTTACAGGTTGCTTTGAAGTTAGTTCTTATTCACATCCTGAATTATTCTAAATGGAATTCTCTTCCCTTCTTTTTCCCCAAATGGAACTGGCTCCACCCTCAGGGAGGTTGTCGCTGCTTGTGGGTCAGACCATGGGAATGACAGTTCTGACTTAACTGGTCTGCTTGCTTGACTTGACATTGGACCACAGGGCTGATAAAGTCACATTCCTCCCCCTTTGACAAACTCTGTTTTACAGCATCTTCTCTCATGAGCTGCTGTTTTATCTTAAAGCTCATTAACTTCTGGCATTTCAGTGAAGCATTCTGACACCACTTCTTCTTCCAGTTCAGATTCAGAGTCTAACATCTCTACCATGGAATGCTGTATTTTGGGAGAAGTGTGCCCAGTCCCTACACCAACCTTGCAGCTCGCATGGTCTGTTCTGTGCCAGTTGCAACCTCCAGGCCAAAACTGGGAAGGGGTGTCCTCTGAGGGTAGGGAGGGGAGGAGTTACCCCACCTAGATTCAATGTATCCCAGCAATGTCTCAGCCTGTTCTTGTGGCAAGCGCATGCAAAACATTTAGATGGTTGTTTAAGTATTTTGCAGAGCAGGAGGAACACTGAGGCTCTCCCAGCTGTGACCACCAAGGTACCTGATTCAGCATCAGGGTAGGCTTGAGAGCCATGGTGGGTGGATTGCTGTGGTCTGTAAGGATTTGCTTGTCTCTGCAGATTCCTTTCCCCATCTCATCACTAGTCAGGAGTGTTTGCTTCCTGCACTGGGCCAGTGGGACAGATCTGGGACTCTTGATGGAGTGTCCACCTTACTGCTTGACAGAACCCCTATCTGAACAGATGGAAGTGGTCTCAGATGAGACATTGAGGTCCCCACAGTGATTAGTTTTGAGGGGTGTCAGCATTCATACGGAGGAGCCCTTGTCTGGGGCGGTTCAGGATTTCATGGTCTGCATGACAACCATGGGACTGCCCCAACACGTCATCAGCTGAATGCACATAGCATGGCACACTCTGGATCATTTTTTTTCCTGCAGGGCATGGAGATGGTAATCTGAATATGGGGATTTTGAATCAGTCTCTGAGGTTTTAGACTGACAGAGGCTTTCCCCCTCTGCCAGGGTGGTGGTCTGTTAATGGACCTGGATGGTTCCTGGAAGGCTATAAGGGATTTTAGCTGATATGGCTGGCAGTCCTGCCAAAACCCTGGCCAATCCCTGGAATACAGAGATGCCCCAGACAGTTGACATGATCACTGCCGAATGTTCCCTCTGTAGTAGAGCTTATACAGCTTATACACCTCTGTGATATATTCCAGAGCTGAGAGTGATGAAAGAAAACAGGAGATGGTTTGAAGTGCAGATAGGGGAAAACTCTTAGTGGATGCAACTGAGCCCTGATATGTGCTTATAACCAGGTATACTTTGGGATAGTGAGGGCGGCAAAGTAACAACATGTCCCTTTTCAATCTTCTCTTTGCTGCTCAGCAGCACTTTTAAGAATTATCTGAGCCCCTTACATGCTGGACATCCCAAACCCATCTGAAGCCTACTGCACTTCCAAGACGAAATGCCTTGCATCTATTGGGACTTATACTCCAATGTTATAGCAGCTGAATCAGGCAAGGTGCCCAGAACACAGCCTGGTTCAGTTCTCTTGGATAAGTTTTAGTTAGTACAGGTTGAAGATGTTGAGAAGGTGCTTGGACAAGTTCATGCAGCCACCTCTATTCTAGATCTTTGCCTTTTTACTGGTAAAAATCAGCAGCCAGCTTGACAGGAAGGTGATTAATGCTTACTTGCAAAAGTTGGTCTTCCTATGCCATCTGAAAGAGACAGTTATGAGATTACTCCTGAAGATGCTCTCCCTAGACCTGGACAATTCTAACAAATTTAGGCTTGAGGCAGATGTTCCCTTCTTTGGCAAGGTTCTTCAGTGGGTGGTTGCCAGCCAGCCTCAGGCATTCTTGGATGAGATTTATCATCTGGATCCATTTCAGTCAAGATTCAGGCCAGATTTTGGCACAGAAAGTGTTGGTCACCCTACCAGGAGAGCGACAACCTTGCTGATCCCCTGAATCTTGCAGCAACATCCAGTACCCGCTGTCGGACTTAGCTGGGAGTGGAGGGTAAAGCATTGCAGTGATTCTGTTTCTGCTTGGATGGCTAGCTCCAGGGGATGGCGCTTGGCCAATTTTGCTCAATTCCATGGATTCTCCAACAGGGCCTTCCTTCCTAATTCCCACACTATTTAACATTTACATTGCCAAGCAGGGGGTCATTAGGAATTTTGGAGTGCACTGCCTTCAGTATGCTGGTGGCATGAAGTTCTGTTTCTCCTTATCATCCCCACCAGATAAGGCTGCTAATCTGGTGCCTGGCTAAGATAATGGACTGGATGAAGGCTAATAAACTGAAGCTCAATTCAGATGAGACTGAGAGGCTGCTAGCGGCTGGTTCTTCAGATGAGCTGGAAGAGATCAACCTGTTCTAGGTGGTGTTGCTCTCCCCTTAAAGGAGCAGGTTCATTGCCTGGGTGCCCACAGAGTGCCTTCTGCAAGCTTCCCTACTAAGCAGGCTTGCCTAGATCAATGGCTGATGCATAAACACAGGCAAGACAGGGAGGGAAGGCCCTGATCTAACTATGGTGACCATGTATCCTGCTTTACAGAGGCTATTCCATTGTTTGCAGGTGTCCTCAATTTGAAGGGCTGTCCAGCTTAAGTCTCAGTTAAAAATAAAAAGCACAAGAAGAAGGTATATGCCCTGATAAGGTGGGGTCAGTCCCCTGCCTCAGTCAATGGAGCAGGAGGAGCAGCAAATTGTGCACTCCAGGAGGGCCTGCCAGTGCCACTTCCAGGGCATGCTTTGGAGAGCCCCACTGGTCACTCTCCTGATGCAACACTCGCTGCAGTAGAAAGGTTGGACCGGCAGGGCTCTCTGGAGCAGCTGCTAGAAGCCCTGCCGCCCTGTGATAAAACCCTCCCTGTTTTTTGGTGATCCATCTCTTTTTTGATTTTCAGAAATGTGTTGCTTAAAAAGATTATTTTGCATATTCTTTTACAGTTGTGGTTTATACATTTTAAAGTGAAGGATAATGGGAAAAATATTTGCTTACTCCAGACTATGAACTCGTAAGGAGTGTGAAGGGGAAGTATACACATTCAACTGGGTTATATTTTGCTTTCCATGTGACTATTTTTTTAAACTGATGATTATTCTTAGCTGTAGTTGGACTTCAAAGGTTTCCTTCTTTTCTATATTTGGTAGCAGAATATGAACTTGGATCAGCATTAACTCTCGTCTCCATTAATCCAGTCTCTGAAATAAGTTATGCCCCCTTTTAAGAAGCTAAACTTCCTTTTTATACTCACCAATATAATTTTTAAAAATGCTAAGCACGTGATGGATCGGTGTAACAATCAGCTTGTTATATTACTTACTGTAGCAGCATGAACAAGAAAGATTTGGAGCTGGAGCAGAGTGATTAATTTCATATGCCACAAGGATTAGCTTGAAAGAAATTTGATAAAGGGCAAATTAGAACTGCAAAGATGACATGCTGCCTTATTGGTTTCCAGATGTATTTATTTTCCACTTTGCATTGTGTAATAAATGCAGAAGAGAGACATTTATGTTAACCATATTTCAAAAAGGTCCAGGTGAATTGCTGTTTTTGCTTTACCAACAAGAAAATAACAACAACCCTTGTCTTAATTGGCTTTTGTGCTCTTTCTCTGGGAGGAACAGAGTAGGGAAGATACTCTTCTGGTATGTCAGTGGAAGAGTGTGCATACTGTTGAGCTGGACAGAACATTGTTGACAGACAGACAGACAGACAGACATCAGGCATTATTGCACAGAAGGTGTGATTGCGATTGAGAGGGGAAGGGCTATTTATGTCAGAAATATTATGCAAAGCTTTCCTTTCAGATGCAGCTGATTGATGAAAATGAGCTCATTGCCCACTGAAATGCACTGAGCCTAAAGCCTACAAAATATTCTGGCTTAGAATCCAGAGACTAAAAGTGGAGCTCCACACATTCCAGAGTTTGGGAAGTGGAATTCCATGCATGGAATGGGGAGATTCTGCCTTGTCCTTCTTGATGTATCCTTGAAAGCTGTTCTTGAGAGACTGAACCCTATGGAACACTGTGCAATGGAGTGCGAAAGGGAACTGTTGTGCACCGAGGAACCCCTTGCATGCCATGCCTAATGTCTGGTCGGGAGAATTACATATCAAAACAGGTATGTAGGGCCTTAAGCCCATGGACCAAATCTAACCTCTCTGGACACTCAGGCCGCTCCCCAGTCCTGGAGCTCCCCAGTTGGCCGTGCCACTTCTCCAGGTCGTATTGCCTCTCCCCTGCCCACCAATCAGTTGGTGATTTATTGGCTTCCAGCTCATTTTCCCCATTCTGAAAGATGGAAATGCTGCCCTCAAGGCCTAGTTACTGGCAGAAAAGCATTCATAAGCTGAAATAAGCTGGCCCTCTTATCATTGGCACGTGGTCCCAGAGTTCTTCTCTGAAATTGAATTCAGCCATTGGGCTGGAAGAGATTTAATGCCCCCAAAAATACGCAAGGCCACAGCTGGGAACAGCAAGTAACAACAGCAACAATCCAATGCTATGTGGAAATCACGTCAGCCTGTCCTCCGGCCTGGTGGTGATGTTGTTGAATGCCAGGTCAACATAATAAGAACTTTCCCATCCATGACCTTACTGAGGAAAAGGTTGCCAATCCGGCATGTATTACTGAGGCTTGGGCAGCCCAAGGGCTGAATTCAATTTCTCAGAAGTTCTCTGGGGCCCTAATCCTAGTCCTAACCAAATTTAATAAATGAATGAGCTTGTTGCATGCCCTTATATCATTACATTTCCCACCCATCTACGTGGGATGGCTAGTGATGGGAAATGTTTGCAAGGACACATATAGACCATGTTTGCCCATGGCAACAAGCCAGAATTCTCCGGGCTTTATGTAACAAGCAGGGTGCATTTAGCTTCATAATCAGGGATAACGGGAGTGGTATTCCTTCTAGAGGGCATCGGTTTGGGGAAGACTGGCTTATATTGTCTGACTGCTGCCCCCAATCGTATTTTGTTGATCCCACACAAGCCAGGATTTGTAAGCCTGTTTTATGATGAACTGTATATTCCTCCTTTCACAGAGTGGAAGTGGATGGTGATGTACACTAGGATGCTGCTTATTTGCAGAAAATGAAGGAAACCTGGCTTCTTGTTACATGCAAGGATGCCCATAGTGTACTTACTGCACTCAGTCTTACTGCACACTATGAAGGAAAAGAGGCAACCTGAGAAGGAGTTGCCATTCTGAGTGGCAATGAAATGCTCTCCTGGTTCAGATGCAGTTTATAGGCCAAGCCAGAAGAGAAGAGCAGGAATTCAAGCAAGGAGCCAGACTGGTGAGCTTTGAATCAAGCTAGGCAAAGTTCCAGGCCGGATACAAGCATCCAGGCAGAACAGGCTCAGATGTTGCTCCAAGAACGACAGTCTGCAGCTCACTGGGAGTTGATCAAAGCTGCAACCTGGTCGGGTGGCTGTTTCAGGTCTGGCCCAAGATGTTTTGCTGTCTGTGGCAAAGGTCTGTCTCCACTGCACAGAAGCAGTTGCACCTAACTTTACCACTGGAGATGGGGCAGCGTCCACCACCACACCTGAGGTTGGTGGGCCAGCTTAAGGGTACAGAGCTCTTGCTATTAGCCTCAGGCATCCAATGCCTTGTTAGTTCTCCACTCCAAGCATTGGACGCCTGAGGCTAATCACAGGGCTAACCTTGGGCTCTCTCTGCCTCATGCTCTCACCCAAGGAATCCTCCTGTGTCTCACAGAGGCCCTGGGCAGAGTTGCAGACACCAGTACTGCCAGTGCTGGGAAGCAGGGAGAAGACTCTTGCATGTTCAGATATGCAGCCCTCACAAACTGTTGAAGAGTGCCGAGTAAGCTCCTTGAGCAATACAAGAGATCAGCCAACCAGCTCCTGGAGCTCTCCTGGAGAAGAGATTTCTGGTGAAGAGGTATTAATGCTGCGAGAGAATTCTATCCTTCCATCTGCCTCCTCTTTGCAGGTCTCCACCTTGTCTCCAGTTAGTGGGGAGTTCCATCCCGGAGGTTTATGTGGAATCTAATCCTGGGAGTCATGACACATGATGTGCTGCTTGCTCCAGTTGAATTTATAGTGATTGACTCTTTTGTTACCCCTTCTCACCACTCTCAAAGTGTTCCTATCTTAGATGCTGCAACTGAAAAAGAATCTCTCTTCTTTCTCCCAGTCTATCCATGCATCAGCCAGGCAACGCAGCTGGGAAATGGCCTGCATCTCCTTAGGCAACCGTTGTGTGATGCAGCAGCTATCAGATCAATTCATCAGCTCTTCATTCTGTTGGGTATCTTCCCTCTTTAACCAATTGTATCACATTTGAATAAACTGACCTTGAAGTAATTTCTAATTCCTTAAACCAAACAGGCAACTGTGTGGCTCTTTGAAAAAAAATAGTCAGCAATAATAAGTGTACATGCCCACTACTTAGACTTCTTTCTCTACCTGCGCACTGCCTAACTTGCATTTCTTCCTGTGCCATTTACTCCAAATCCACCACACACTTCCCATTCCTTGTAGCCTTTCTTCCCCTGAACCTTAGACGTCTGGGCCAAATCTGGCCCTGCAAGGATCCTAGTTCATTTCTCCTGGAGTGCCCAGCAGGTCATGCTTTTCTTTCCCTTTCCCCCAACCACAAATTGTTTGGTGGTTTCTCAACTTTACTGCAATCTTTCCCCAATTCTCCTAAGGCTTAATTACTGGAAATAAAAGCTTTAATCTAAATATATCCCTGTATTTTCTTTTCTATTTTGTATTTTTCCCTTTGGCTCACCAGCCACTGGAATACACCATGCTGCACATTTCTCCATAATAAAACTTGATCCCTGGGCAAAAAGAGGTTTACCCTGTACACCTGAAGTCCATAGCAGCAGCTCCACTGCACTAGGGTGAGCTCTACAGTGGAGTAGCTGGGTTGCCCAAATCATTCTTCCATATATAAGGAGGGGTTACCAGACAGCAGCTGCTAGTGCGACATAAGAAATGTGGCTTTCTATCTAGTAAAATGGTAAGATACATGAGTCTTTCATTTCCTCTCCCCCAGCTTTTTAATTCAACTAGGCAGCTGTAGTGAAGGACTTTCCTAACAGCAGCTCCAAAAAGACCAGGATCCACATTTTGCAGAACTAGAATTTTGAACAGACACAGACCCCTTTTCTTGGTATCTCAGATTCACACAATTGTTTTCTTTCTCCCCCTGCCCCTGTATTACAACCAGTGGTCTAAATGTTGTATTACCTGAGATGCTTGTATATATTCTACACTTGAAAGAGGGGATGGAAGTGGGGCAACAGATATTCTATCTAGAACGGCAAATCCTTTTCTAGACTATCTATCAGACGCCTCTGCTCATTGTCTCCTGAATGGAAATGCCGCTTTAGTCATACCATGCCGCCCTTTAAGGGAACAGAAGAGATCAGCCACATTCCTGAAGAGTCTGAATTTCATACTGCATGGCTCCTTCCAGTCTGCCCAGCCAGCCACCTGTAAAAGAGAAACTGATCTGGGTGGCTTGGTGCTACATCCCTTTGTTATATCCATTCCTTCTCCATCTTTGTGCATCTTTGGGCATTGGGATAGATCCAGCTTCTGTTCCCACAAGCTGAAGGGGGCGGGCAGTCCTTACCTTTTCTCCCTCCCTCTGCATCCCCGAGCACCACCTTCTGCACTATTCTAAAAAGACCTTCAGAGCCCATTTCTAGGCAGAGAAGGGAGGGTTAGAGGATTGCAAGGGGAGGGGGATTACTGAAGGTCATCTCCTCCCCCAGTTTGTCAGTAGAAATGCTCCAGTGTATTGGAAGCTTTCTCGGGTGGAAGGAGCCCTTCTGTCTGTGAAGATCTTGGATCCAAGCTGTCACACTGTTTTAACTGTACACTTAATGGTTCTTAAATACACACCTGATATGCAGATGGAAAACAATGTAAGTGGGAATGCCACAGACAGATATATCATCATGCAAGCCACTTGCTTCGGCTCCCTATCAAGTTTACACCAAGCAACAAACTGCCATGTAACTTATGCATTGGCCTGACACAGCACTTGCTAGGTGCATCTATGAACAGTGTATTATTGCTTCTTATCTATCACAGTGTCACTCTAGCAAAATCTGTCACTGGTGCGGCATAGGGAGCCTGTGACTAGTAGGTTGCCAACTATGTTTTTTGCAGTGGTCCCTCACATATCCTCAGAAATCCCAAGGACATGGACTGAGTCAAGCATTGCTGAATGGTTATAGGAGTAGTTAGAGGCTGCAGTGTTGGCTCTCTTTCTGAGTTGTACTCATTACACTTGGCAGGATGAGGTGTTGATGGCAGGTGTTGGATTTGCTATAAATGGACAATTTATAAACAGAGCTGACAACTGGGAAAACAGAGCAGTGGGGAATGCTAGTATTCTGGACGCTGGTAGTTGATTTCCTATCAGATGGCCCTCAGCATGGAATTATTGATAGCTACTTGTTCTGAAAGGGAGCCAGTTGGCTTACGCATCAATGAATTCCACCTCAGTTCATAGTAAAGCTGGGACAGACATTTGCAACAGGGCAGGGTTTTTTTAAGCTTCATAGGTCTGAGTTCGCTCTGAGGATATGTTGAGTGCTACCTTTCTGTTTCATGGCTTCATTGAGTTTGCAATGAGTAATTGAGTAATCTCAAAAATGCAACTCCAAGTATTTTTGAAAGATTGGTCGCGCACTGTGTGTGTGTGTGTATGTGTGTGTGTTTCTCTAACTAGATGGCTAGTTATGTCCATGTGCCTTCCTCATTGCTGAGCTTCGTCAGAGAAATTCCCTTGCATTAGAAGGAATCCAGAGTGATGTAACTATTTAAAGCATTCCAAGAAGAGGCAAGACCTCTCCTGAATCCAAGGGGCAGCCATCCTGGCAACCAAGAAGCAAAGCTCACCACTTTTGCATATGTGTCACACTATTGGAGCTTGTGAAAAAGTTCACTTTCACTTTGTTCAAGGGCATCCAGTGTATAAAAGAAAAGCACAGCCTTTCTAGACAGTAGCCATTTCATCAGGGCTGATGGATTAACCTTGTTATAAACATGCCAGAAATAGAGAAAAGTATCTTTTAAAGATCTACTTGAGCTGTAATGCACTGTTCTTTTTTAAACATCTGTCATATGCAAAAGGTGGTAAAGTCTTGCCATTACTGAGCACTATTAATTCCTGAATCTTGGAAATCTTGATGCAATGTTGCAGTGTAAAATGGCATTAACCTTATGGGACATGGCATTAACTACTGAGGCAAGTTTAGGGAATCCTGCTAATGCCAACTATTTAAAGAATGTTAAGGGATGCAAAGAGTTTTGTTAGTGTTTAGTGGGTTCCCCTTGTCCCTGAGTTATTATACAGTTTAAACCAAGGTAAGTTGAACTTGGAGGGGGTCCCTGCTCAGGTGAAGTATCTGGGAACTCTATTATTATTGTTGTTGTTGCAGCAGCAGCAACATTTTCCAGAGGAGTTCTGCATTTTCTTATTCAGGGAAAGGGGTTCAGGCTGTGTCTGATGGACATAAAGTATATAGAGAAGAAGCACACATCCCTTGAACACTCAGGATTGCAGTTTGGATGTACTCTCACAGGTTGCCCAGGTTCTGATGATGGACAGGAGTCTGTCCGCACACCTGAGCCAAATGTGCCTGTTCGTGGAGGCATCTGATCTGGTGTGGTCACAGATGGCTTGGCTTCACCATGTTTGGATTACTGCAATACAGTCTCCATGATGCAAGTTCAGAAGCTGCAGCTGGCCCAGACTGCTGCAGCCGGATTATTGACTGGGTCAGTTACAAGAAGCTCGCAACTCCCTTGTCACAACAGCCTCAGTGGCTACTAGTCCATTTCCAGGCACAATTTAAACTTTATTGGCTTTATATGGCCAATAAAGCCTTATACAGCAATGGATCTGGCTATATGAAAGGATGTATTCTCCTGTACCTTTCCTATTTATTCCCAATCCAAAGCAATAATTTGATTAAAGCTAACAACCAAAATAGCGAGTAAGATTGCAAGTCCTCCAGAATGCTTCAGCAGGTGAAATGTTAAGGGAAATGGCTGGAGGGTGGAGGTGGGAGCAGGAAAAGCTAGAATGATGTTAACCCCACATCTTAAATAAAAACATGTCAGCTATTTTTCTGCTCCACCCCTTTGCTTTTGCTCAGCATCAAGCCTGATGAAACATTCTGAAAAATGCAAAGGCTTCCTCAATCATTTCAATTGGTCTTAATCAAACTACTGTAGAATTTGGAGAATATAAGTATATATTCTACTGACCTTTCTATAAGTAGCTTTCTATGCTACTGAGTCATGTGATCATTTTTCTTCCAGCCTTAACAATGCTGGGCCTTTGAAGCGACTGCATTCCCACTGTGACATTCTCTTGATTTCCTTCAGGGCATGGCTATGAAGTGTCATTTTTCTGTCTTCAGGCACAGCCCACCAACTGCCATGTCTCCTGCACAAGCCTAACTGAAGCGAACAGGCATTGCAGGGAGCAGTGCCGAGGAGATTCTTATCTTTGAGCCTCATGGCTTCTATACTACTTTTCGCCAGTGTTTCAGGAAACCTGCTTCTCATTCAGAAATACTTACTTCATCGTGCTGTGCAGCTTCTGTGACCTTCACGTTCTTCGCTTTGGTGTCCTGTAAAGCTGTCATATGATACACAAACCCTTGCAGATCTTTTCCTAGAAAACTTGTGGCTAACCAGCTGTGCTTTCTCTGACTCCAAGAAAGCTCTCTTTCCTTGTTAGAGTTAATGATGTCCCCAGATTCTGTAATTAGTCATTTCACTAGAGGAACCGTGTCCATTTCCAATGCTCACTTTCGTAGTGCGCCTGGGCTATTAAGTTTGGAGTTAAGTGCACATTTTGGAGCATGCACAGTAAAAAGCATGCAGATCCTTGCCTTTCAAGTCATCCTACCACCTAGACATCTGCTCCCCAAGCTCCTTAGCTGCTTCCCTTCTCACTTCCACCACCACTGGTCTGGCTTTAAGGAGGAAGAGAAGGACTCTGGAGGTCCATCTTCATGCAATGAGTGATAGGGAGTAAGCATCTCATGACTTCATCACACAGACAGGGTACAGGGAAAAAAACAATCAGGAAGGGGATATAGCACAGTGGTGTATGACATCATGTGACATGATGTCATTCCAAACTACAGCTCCCATGGTGCACCTAGATATTGAGCATGTACAAAACTTCCATACACTGAATGAGGGTTCCTACTAGGCATGTGTGAATGATCCATTAGGGGTGTGGGGAAGCCCACTGGATTTCCTCTGTTGGCTTCCAGATTTCAGTTTGCTGCCTGTGCTCTGACACCAAGTCACTGCAGCATAAGTTGAGATAACTCGGCCATCTTTTTGAACAAAACAGCACCTGAAAAACAGGTGGATTGGTGATATTAACACAAATCTCACTAACCCATGTGTTTCTACGAGTAGATGCTCTATTCCACAAAACTAGCTCTTATTGTAAAAATAGCACCCAGAAAATGTACTTTGGCTGTTTTCCCAGGTGCTATTTTGTCCAAAATCTATTATTGCACAAAGTAGCACTCGTTTTGCACACATCTCACTGATTTGAAGGTGCTTTTATGCAGAAACAGCATAAAAATGTGGCTCAAGCAAATTGCACAAGTCCTGCTTGCATCATATGTTTTTCTGCCACCAGTTTCCATAAATTCTATTGGTGGCTTCAAAGAAATACACAAAATATGTCCCTTCTTGATATAGAAGTCCACCAAAAGCAAAACATGCACACACTCGCACACACACGCACACACACACCTTCAGTTTGGCTCATTCCTGATCCATTGACTCAGGCACAAGCAGTGCACATAATCTGGTGAGCTCAAATGAGCCAGATTTCCTTTTGGTATATACAAACTCCCATCTTGTTCACTTTCCCTCCCCACTAGAAGAAGCAGTGCTTTTTTTGTAAGAAAAACGGTGCCGGAACTCATTAAATTATTTACCTTTCATACATAGTCAATCACTGTACATACACCCACACATGTCAGTTGTGTAACGAAACATAATGGTTGCCACCCGCAGTAAGCTCAGCGCATGACCACACGACCAATCACAAGCCAAGCAGCACCACAAGCTGAGCAGCGCCATCACAACCAGTGCAGACAAAGTACACATGCATCAGATTCGACACACAAGCAGCCCACATGCACCGTTTTAATGATTTTGCCGCCGACCTGCTACGCTCAACAGGGTGATTCAAATCCACGTGGACCAAACATCAACTTTTCAAAAGTTACTTTTAAAAGTTGGGAAATCTGTCGAAAAAAGGTGCCGGAACTCTGTTCCGGTGAGTTCTATGACCAAAAAAACACTGAGAAGAAGTGAACAACATATTTTGGGGGGGCTATTTCACCCATTGCTAAAATAACATATATTAACTGTTCCAGTCTGTGGTTGACAACACAGAAGTAAGTCCTACTGAGTTGACAGAGAACTTCTAGGTAAGTATGCATAGAATTTCAGTTTTACCGCATAATCCTCTATAGAATCACTCATGTCAGAGTCAGTGGCCAGGACATGAGCAGCCAGAGGCACGACAAGAGCAAGAGAGGCACCAGGACCAGGGTAACAGAACTTGAGGAAAGACAGAGTCCAAAAGTAGGGTTTAAAGGAAAGTCCAAATCAAAGTCATAATGCAGGCCAAGGTCAGGAACCAGAAGACTGCATGAGGGCAGGGCAAGCCAAGGGTCGATATCCAGGAGGACAAAGCAAGGTGCAGGTGAGGGAGATGTGGCATGGCAGAATACACAGCAAGGCAAGATACACGAGACAACAGTAACTAGAAGCAGCAAGGGTCAGGCAAGATGCAGTGGCTGAACCGCAGCTTGTAGGAAGCCCTGCATTATTGAGGCAATGCAGCAAGACAGGATAGACAGATAAGCAAGATACAGGTCAGGCAAGAGGCAAGCAGAACAGCAAGGCAGCATGAAAAGGGATCAGGAACCTGGATCAGGAACCATTAGGTAGGATGCAGGCATGGCAGCAAACAGGCAAACCTATGTTGCTGGGGCAATGAGGCAGGGGCAGGAAGGCCTGTCTTGCTGAGGCCAGTCTTGGAGGGAAAGGCTTGCTTTTATATAACTCTTCCCCCAGGACTCCCAGCAGGTGCTCATCAGTAAAATGAGAGGTCTCCCAGGCCTTGGGACCATCCCATGAATACAGTGGTGGTGGTTGTTCTGGTTCTGGCCACCAGAACAGCCCAAATCCTGACAACCCAGAAGCAAGTCCTGCTCAGTTAAGTCAGGCTTACTTCAGTGCAATGTTACACCTATTTACCTAGAAGTAAATCCCCTTGAATACAGTGGGGGTACTTTCTGAGTAAGCACACAAAGGATCATGCTGTTGATGCATCACTTTTGGTTCTGGAAGTTTAAATTATGCAGGCAAGAGTTCCTCATAAAATCATGCAGGAAAACTCATTTGGGAGAAAATCAGCCAGGTCTGACTGTGATTAGAAATGACTGACATTTCTGAGTATAAGAATCAGCAGCTTAAAATTAGGATAGCTGGGTATGAATAATTAAAGCATGGTAGTGCATGGGGAGTGTGTCTGTTTTTACATTGGAATGGACTACTTCCAACAGACAAGTGGAAATGAGGGCACAGCAAGACTCACTTCCTCTCCATGAGCCCAGTACACATACACAAGAATTGATTTTTGCACTCAGACATGACAGTCTGTAAGTATACATGTTTGAGTCATCTGTTACCGTCACATTATGTTTTACTGGGGTAAATTCAGCATAGCTGAGTTTGGTATTTCCATAGCTGGAAAGAAGAAATGCATGCAAATAAACCTGACAGCTAGAAATCAATGGATTTCTTCAGGCATCCATTTCTTACATGGAAGACAATTCTTACATGGAAGACAATTCCCGTGAAGGATCAACATGAGATTCACTGTGTAGATTGCTAGGGTAATGTTCCTGTGCGTCGGCAAATTGCTTGTCATGTCCATGCACTGGAAAATCGCAGACATTTGTAGCCACACAAAGGAAAAGATGGAAGGCTAATAGAGGGAGTCCAAGATTGGCGCTCTGAACTGGGTGGAAATCAAGGGAAAAACAGCACTTTGCCTCCTGTTTCTACTCTCTTCGCTCACAAGCCTGGTCATCTTCTTGCATCTCAGAGACCAAGCATCTGCCTTTGGGAAATATACTGCCATGTCCCCTGTGAAGTGGAAGATGATGCAAATGGAATGAACAGGAGAATGGATAGTTGGTGCTAGACCGGGGGTGAGGAATGTGTGACCCACTAGATGTTGTTAGACTACCGCTCTCATTGTCCCTCACTAGGGCTGATGGAAATTGCAATCCTGTTCTACATAGAAAGCTCTCAGCCAGAAGGCACAGTATTGTAAATCCGAATTTCCTTCCTTCATGTATTTTCTACAGTAAGAAAAAAGAGAAGAAATGGAGGAAAAGTATGGAGTAGGGTTATGAGTAGAAAATGATCTGATGTAGACTGCCAGTGAAATTCTGTGAATGAGGCTGGATGATGGTGTGCAAAAAGCATCAGCTGGAAGCACTTCTGATCATTTTGTCTGAGTCACTCCTGTATCTACTGTAAGGAGCAGAAATCAGGGATTACCAAACTGTCTGCAATTTAGGGGGCAGATGAAAACAGTGCAGAAGGAATGGAGAAGCCCTGGCTGAACTCATCTTACATTGTCAGAGTCAAAGTTAGAAGTGTGTGCAACATCCTCCAGGATGCAACCTGGCAGTCCAGCTTACACAGGAGGAGACCCGTGGCAACCAGACCAGAGACGGCAACTAAATTGGGTTGAGAACAAGATGACCCCCAGTATCTTTGGGCTGAAGGACATCAGGGAGTGGGGCCATGACCCTGGCATCACTTGGTCCCTAGGCTCCATGTGGCTTTCTCCGTGAGGCAAGGCCTGTGCACAGCAAAGACATGCTCCAGCTGCTGGCTTTGACAGGGACACTGCATGCATGAATCCCACACTTGCAACTCCCACTGTGAGCTGAGGCAGCAGTGGGGATTTCTCTGCACAAGTGCTCACATGCAAAGGAATTCTCAAGGGTTATTACAATCAAAGAAGGATTCCTCCGCTTAGAGGAATCCAGGAAGATTATGTCTCCAGGTTGGAGGTTCTCTTGTGCTCTAAACTAGGACAGACAACTTATTTTGCTCCAGGAAAAAGATTGCCTGGTGAATGATGATGAAGAACATTTCTTTCTCTGTACAGTTGTTCTGTAAAGGAAATGGAAACAATGTCATTTCCCTTCCCTCCCGACCCACAGACTTTAGTTTTCACTTCATGTTGTATAGCAGGCTGCTCAGCTCATCTGCTGCAGTTCCTTGTATTTGGCTGGCAGTCACGTTGGCTCTGCAACCATTTTCTTTTCCTGTTCAGAACCAGATATACTAAATCTGGCCAGCCCTTAAAATATGTGGTGGTCCAACTGAATGGAGGAACATTGTATCTGAAAATTGCAGAGAGGACAAGAACAGAAAAGCTTTGTCATATGACCAAGTGATTACATGATCATTGTGAAGGAAGGTTAAGTTGATTAGGGTGCAAAGGATACAGGCTATGTTATATATAAGAGCAGAAGGAGACATTTTGCTGAAATGGAAGCTTTGGCTTCTCGTTACAAAATAGTTCTTACCAACTTCCTAACATAAAGCATGCAATGAATTTATTACCAAGTTGCATGGTGCCTTTTTCTGTGTTTGCATGCATCTCTAGAGATTTCATATCCAAATAAGATTTTTGTCCTTACAGAGTTTGATCCTGAGGAATTAATTCTCAGCTCACCATGCAGGAAGCCAATGCTCACTGTCCATTATTGTCAAGTTGTAACTGAATATTTAATGCCTCAAAATGTGCAGCTGAAACAGATTTTAAGGAATGACTCAGTTCATGCAAGAAAGAATAGGATATTTCTGTACAGATTCACAAGGAAGTGTCTATGAATGCCACAAAGCCACTCTTCCCTCAAGGGATGCTATTAAAACTCATTAAACTCTGGCCAGACAATCTACACAATACCCTTCATTATGAAGAATCTGGTAAAATTACAAGAAGCTCCTCCTTCTCCTGAGCATTTCAAGCTAATGCATTGATCAAATATTTCAAGCAGAGAGTTGGGACTGATGTAAAACAGTCAAAATAAAACATACACTCTGAATTCACTGAAAGGACACACATTAAAGATAAAAGCTGTGGAACATGAATTAATAGCATGATCAGTTTATATAATTGCTGGTGACAAGTTGGATTTTACAGTCCAATATCGGCAGATATTTTCCCTTAATCTCTTCTCTCATTCCTGTGCACTCCTTGCAGTCTGCGAAGATGCCATTTTAGGGCACTTAACTGCAGATGTCAAAATATGAATGAACCATCAAATTAAAGTTCAGAGAATGCAAATTCGCCCCCTTATGCCTGGAGATAAACGCACCGCGTAGGTTTCCGTAGTAGTCAGATGCACTACTGCGATGTTGCAGAAGTTGGGTAAGGGAGAGGGGGTAAGTGAAGGAACTCCCCTGCTATTGGCTTGGTTAAAACTCATAACATTCTAACTTTCAAGGAATTATGAGGAAGCATAAGGACAGAAGCAGGTGTGAGCTGTGAAAGGGGCAGAAGAACAAAGGCTCAGTACGACGGAACCAGGATCAGATACAAGGCTGAATATGTGAATGGAATGCATGGAGTATCCCTGAGCAAGAGGGTAAGAATGAGGGTTAGGAGTGATCTGTATACTAATGTGTGAAAGTGATGTGTAAGTTCTGTAAATACGAACAGAAAATATTATTGCTATGTGCAAAGGGGGAGGCAAGAGGTGTGTGGTATTTATGTTGATAAGTTGTATCACAGGGCTATCATAGACAAGATGTTTGTGTGGCTGATTCTTATTTCATTATAGCTGCTGCATGTGCGCACGTGCACACGCGCGCGCGCGCGCACACACACACACCACACACACGGAGGGAGGGAGGGAGGCGCTGAGTCAGACCAAAACAATGGCATGGAGTAGGGAGGCTTTGACCTTTTGCCTAGGCCACAGTCCTGATCAGAATCGGCTTTCTCCAGTGCCAACTTTTTGTAACAGGTGGAAAGTTCTGACTAGCACCAATGGATGCTTCCCTCCCATCGCGAATAGCTGATATGTGTGTGCGGGGTGGGGGGGGGGTCTGATGGCAGAAGGAATAGTTTCAGGCTCACCCTCTGCCAGTCTTGGTCTATTTTGGGGGTCCCACGTCAGCTACTTGTGAAACAAAATCAACTATGTAAGAACAAACTAAGCAATGATCATCATATCTCGTTTGGCCCACTACTTGGGCTCAGCACACTCCACCACAGTTATATCCAAATCTGGATTAGTGGGGGGGAATGGCAGTAGTGATAGAAAAGAGGCAGCCAGTCAAACACAAAAGGGTCATGTGAATCTGCCCCAAAAGTATACAGTTTATGATAGCCTTAAGTTTTGGAAAGAAGAGCACACATTCCTTCCTATGAGGGATGAGTATAACATTCCCCCTCCATTCCCATTACTCTTATCTGTACCTGAAAGTAGGAAATATGCAATTGATAATACCACTGTCAAGTATATTATCTTTGGCAAGAAGGCACCACCAATTTGGCAATGATCCTTCAGAGATAATTGAGGAGCTTTGACCTCTCCTCAGCTCTTCTGTGAGCAAAAAGGATTTAAATTAAAACTCACAAAATGCCTTCCTACCCACCCACCCCATTATGGAAAAGAGGCCACATTTTTCAATATGATTAATAACTGTTCCTTAGAAAAATTAGTCACAGAATAACAGAGGGCAATCTACAGCTTTCTTGATATTGTTAGATTGTAGATATAATCAGGCCTAGCTTGCATAGCCAATGGTGAGAGATGTTCACTTATAGGGATCTTGTGTCCTGTTTTACAGACAACAGTCCTCTACTTGAAGGGTTGCCCCCTATTTTGAAGGGCCTTTCTAACTGAAGGACTGTCCAGTTCAAGTCTAGTTTAAAGATAAAGAACCATCCAAAAGAAGAACTGGTTCCTGAAGTTGTCCACCAGCAGCATCCAGATAGCAGTAAAAACATATCTTGCTCGCTCTCTCCCCCCATCACCCCCACACGCACACATGCATGCATGCATGCATGCACACTAACCCTCCGACCTATGGTTGTTCTTCAAATATTGTTCTCTTATCACATATGTCTAGGGGATAATTTTGTGAATTCAAAATACTGTTTAGTGAAACAATGCAATTAAATTTGATCCCTCTCCCAAAATACTAACAGTGCAGTCCTGTCCAAGTCTACTCTTAAATAGACATCAAGTCACTTTCCAGACTGAGTGCTGGTATAGGATCACAACCTACAAATAGAAACATAAAAACAAAGCCAGTCAGAAGGGGTCTCCCAGGCCATCTAGTCTGACCCCCAGCTCCAACTGCCTCCACTCACGTAATCCTCAACATGTGGTTGTCCAATCTTTCCTTGAACACCCTCACTGAAGGGGCCTCAACCATCTCCTTTGGAAGCCCATTCCATATCCTAGGGGTCCTAATTGTCATGAAGTACTTCCTGACATCCAACCTGAAGCCTGCTCTCTTGAGCTTTGCCCCATTGGAGCATGTTCTTCACTACAAGGAAGAACAGGTCACAGCCCTCCTCCACATGACACCCCCTCACATACCTATAAGTAGTTAAAAGATCCCTTCAGAGTCTCCTGTTCGCCAAGCTGAAAAAACCCAGTTCCCTCAATCTTTCCTCATGTCATCCCTCCCAACCTGGATACCATTCTTGTGACCCTGCATTGAACCAATTCTAACCTAGCTATGTCTCTCCTATAATGTGCAGCCCAGAACTGAATGCAGTAAAGTTATAGAAAATACAATAGAAAATGTATGCAATGAAAGAACAAGTACTTGCAGAAAAAGTAAATAATGTGGACCATCCTCTAATGGTCCATCCAAAAATACAGATCCTAGCATCATGTGCAATTTTATGATACTATCTTTCTAAGACCATCATAAGTATATGAGCATCAGTCATCATCACACCAGTATTTAGGTCAAAGACATGTAGAGTACATTCCCCTATACGTATACCTAGTAAATCCTACCATTTTCAGGGGGACTTGCTCCCAGATAAGTGTGCAGCCTAAAGCACTATTAGTCAAGTGCAGCATGGACATCGCCCACTTATGAATAACTGACAGCTCTTAGGGGTTAAACCAAAATCGTTGTTGGTGGATACCATTTTGTAAGTATGTGAACATTCATTTCTAAGCTGACAGTGAAGAAGGCCTAAGAGGCATGGTGAAGCAACTCATGGAGAATGCTCTGATGCAGGCTGACAAACGTCACAATGCATCAGCAGTTTAATATAGTATCTTTTTTAAAGAACTGAATTCTTGATTTGCTGTTGCCAGCATCAATCCATGCTCATCGTATTAGATAATAGTCGAGAGGCAGAACATGCAAACAGCTGGTGTTTGGCATCAAAAGAGGCTTTGGGTTTCTAGATTGTGAGGACCTAATTCTTCATTGGATTGCAAATATTGGGATCAACAGCACTGGCCTGCTCACACGTGTTTTTTTCCTGGAAACTGCGCATTCAAGATACAAACATCTCTCCAAACTATAAATGCTACTGTGGCCAAACAGCATTTGGAACTATATGTTACACAGAGATAGTCCTTAGAACTCAGAATTGGCTTTAGCTCCCTCTTCAGCTCCCTGTTACTCATGGAGAAAACTAGGTTTATTGGAATCTGGTGTGTGAAACAGCCTGTCTTATGACATGTATTATGAAATACGTTACATGCAATTAATTGCTCCCGAGTTGCTAGCAACTGTAGGAAGCAGCCTCTACACAGATGTGCCTACTTCTGGACAAAGCTTCTGAAGCACCACCATCAAAATTTCTGTAATGAATGCAGATTCTATAAGCCACCCAACCTACTGTGGGGAACATTGCTGTGAAAGGCGGTGCTACAGAAGAGAAGCATAACAGTGAGGCATTTTCTCCATCCCCAAT
Source organism: Varanus komodoensis (assembly GCF_004798865.1). NCBI lineage: Eukaryota > Metazoa > Chordata > Lepidosauria > Squamata > Varanidae > Varanus > Varanus komodoensis. The sequence goes on along the minus strand of NW_025336087.1, from coordinate 5,028,898 downwards.
TCCCTTTCCCTTTGGAGTCTCAGCTGAAGAGGGAACATAGCACAAAAGGGGACACTGGAGTTTCCTTCTTCCAGGGGACGGAGGAGATTTCAGCTCAGATGTTACTGTAATGTGTCTTGAAAAACAACACACCAATACATGCAAGCTTCTTCGAGCAGTTTTTCTCTTCCTGTATCTCTAATAGTTGCTACAAGTCTCAACAAATAGGAAAGCTGAGTGAGCGGGTTCTGGACAATAGAAGTTTTACTGTAATTTGACTGTCTGTTGCTGACTTCAATTCCATTAAGAAGGAAAGGTGGGGTATAAACTGAATTAATACATGTTTGTTTAACATTCATGACTATTTTCTTTTAAAAGATAGTAAATTGCCATGATTAATTGCAAATAAGAGTAATAATTATTATTTATGTAAGATCTTCCCTGTTTGGCACTTCAGGCCAGTTTAAGTGAAGAATACTCTAAATTAGGGATGGGCCATCTTCTCTGGCCCAAGGAATGGCTTGAGGGAGCTACAAGGCAGCACTGAATGTGGCCAGAGCAACAATACCACATCACAAACAGACCGTTCATGTAAACACACACACCACTCAAAAGCTCTCCAATGTGGTCTCTTGAATGGGGGCACCCTAGCTATGGAACTCCCTTCTGGTGGAAATTCATCCGTCCCCCACCCTGCTGTCAATTAGGTACCAGTTAAAGATGTTTTTAATTGTGCAGTCTTTGGATTATACACAAGGGATTTTTATTTTGATTTTGCTGGTGTTTTGTTGTATTTTATTATATATTCATGGTTTTAGAGTCATGACCTGCTTTTATGGAATATGTGTTTTATATTAGTTCCTAGCTGATGCAGGATCTTTGCAGGGAAGGGTATAGAAATCAGATCAGTTGGTTAATAATAAAAACCTGTTTCCCAACAAAAGTACAATTTCCATCTTTCTTTGCTGCAGATCATGTGCTTCCGGAGCAGTTCTGGCTGATGGCTTTTTCCCCATGGATTGATCACATCCTATTCTGGCAATGTCTGAACAACAGAATCATGTAGGACAAGGAGATGGAACCTCTCCCAGTCTGAGAGCTGCATTTCCACTTTGGAGTTCTCCGAGGCTGCATTCCAGAGGTGGGAAGGGCCACATTCAAAGGGGTGGGCCCAAATTTGACCCAGTAGCATATTATAGCTCAAAGCTTTTTCTATCCATAGCTGAGTCTTAGGAGAAGCATTTCCACCTTTCACAATGGAGAAAAATGCAAAAAAGCCCAGAGAGCTTGCCCTGGTTAATGGGCAGTATAGAAGTTAAAGAAAAAAACAAACGAACTTGGAAGCCACCAACACAAGCGGTGGTTGTGGAAAAGTGGGTGGGCTTTCTGGGCAGCCTCAGAGATCTGGAGTGGGCCAGGCTGAGATCCCAGGCCAAAGTTCCCCAGTCTTGTTATAGGATGAAGAGGCTGCATTGGCAGCCCACACCAGCATTTCCTGACTCCATCCAAGCAGCAGATGCTGGTATAAATAGCAACCGTATGATCTCAGGTAACAGTATTATCAGGAACTGTTTCAGAAGAGTGATGGTGTTCCATCCAGGTTAGTTATTCCACCTGGCTCCTCCCCATTCCGCCAACTAGAGACTTCATAAGCAAGGCTAGAGCGGCAACTTGGGAAGCACTGCTTCAGGAGGGAGATACTGTTCCTGCCCATGCATTTCCGCCCCGTCTCATCTGCTGTGTCCATACAGGGAAACCTTCAAAGGAACAGCTCACCTTTGCCATTTTTTGCTGATGGGTTGTTTTTGGACATGAAAAAAATCATGTTAGGGATTCAGGCTGTGTGTGTGTGTGTGTGTGTTGTGGGGGGGCAGTGTTAAATAGTCATAGTGGCATTTCTGCTTTAAACCTATTTTATTATATTGTAAAAATATTGGCATTGAATATTTTTGTAAGCATCCTCGAAATGACTTTGGGAGATGATGGGCGATCTAGCCCAACCCAGCTGGATTAAGGTTAGGAAAGGCTATATTAATGCAAGTTTTCTTTTTCACAGGTGGGACCCATGGAAAAACAACAGTGTAACAGCTCTTGGGTGGAGAAATTAAATGAGTAAAAAGTGAGATGTGGTTAACAATATTTTTTTGTATTTAACGGGCATGAAGTACACATTCTGAACAGCGCTGGTGCTTCATGGCAAAAGCTAGAGCTCCCGTTTCTGAGCCAGGCTTGAAAACAGTCTTTAAAAATGGGCTGTGTCAGTGCTACATTATTCCAGGAGCTCATAAAACACAGTGTTCCACTGAGACTTGTAAAACTGCACCCATGTGAAGCGAATCAAGGTGTTCCTGTTCAAGCCTGTGCTATCAGCATTCAAATCGCCCAGCTCAAAACAAGTGTCTATCCAGACCTAGAGTTCTGCATTTGATCTTTTTAAAATCATACATTTAGGAACAATCCTACACATTTTTCAATGGGAGGTGGTGGGTGTAGGCCCTTTTCTAGCTTAACTTGCATAGATTTGCACGCTAGAAGTCTCTGGCCATGATCAAAGCTTTCCTCGCCACTGACAAAGGGCCATTTTTTGAGATAATTAGTTCAACCAACCATTCAGAAACGCCCTGGAGAAGATGCACTCATGCTTGGGAAAGTCAAAGGCAGAAGATGAAAAGGATGACCAAATATGAGATGGATGGACTCCATCAGGGAAGCCACAGACTGAGCAGGGCTGTCTCAGGACAGTTTGGAGGGTTTCATTCACAGGGTCACCATAAGTCTGAAATGACTTGACAGCACATAACAGCAGCAAGTGTTGAGATGATTACTTCTGAGCTCATTTTGGGTTGGTGCTTAGTCCCGCAACTCCAGTTCAGAGGCAATAGTGTATTATCTAATGCACATATAAAGGTGGGGTAGCCTTCTTAGGGGGAGGAAGCAACTGGATCTCAGTGGTAGAGGACGTGAATTCCTGGGACTGCCCGTTAAAAGGATCAGGTGGTGAGTGATGAGAATGACGCTGCCTTCTCTGAGACCCCAGAGAACAGATGCCCATAAGAGTTTTCAATGCTGAGCTAAATGGACAAATAATATGACGTGAAATAAGACTGTTTCCTATGTTTCTATCCTATTATTATTTAAAGTAATATGTAAATACCACCTTGGAAAAAAAACCCAAGCAAGCTCATACTGAGGCTCAGGATGGAATGACTGATACTTCGCCTTTCATGCCAAAATACAAAAGGAGAGTTACAGATGGCAGGATTGCTACTTTGCTATGATACAGCCATCTTTCAGTGGGGCAGATGAAGGAGAAGCATGCCAGGTCCTGTTCTGGATGTGGATCCAGCACACAAGAGTAGAAGAGCTCCACTGTAAACAAAGAACTCCACCCGTAAACTGGAGCTGAAGTGGAATAACTTCTTTTTCACCTTGTTTGGCTCAATCTGCATCTGACAAATGGATGCCCTTGAACCCAGAAGGCCTCAGTTTCTTTAAATCCAGGAAAAGCCACATTGAGAGAAGGTGGCAACTGAGAAAAGTGACAAGAAGGAGCTAAGCCTGCAGCTTTAAGGCAAAGTCTGGAGCCTCATTCTTTCTTTTATACGCTGAGGGAGAAGCCCTGAACAATATAAAAGAAGGGCTGAGTGCAGCCTGACTAGGTTCTGCTTCCGGGGAGGAGCCAGGAAATGGCGAGACACAACACCCCCTGCTTCTGGCCTGAGGAAAGAGGCCACAGCCTGAGAGTGCTCTGTGAACATGGCTTCCTTTATATAAGACTTGATTTGTTTGGAAGGCAGAGTCTGTTTGGTACAGTCCTCCAACTCTGAAACTATACTGATATTTAGGTAGCAAATCAGTATTGTCCACACATGAGAAACTGCTCTCTGCATGCTCAGGGGGACCCTCATGTTCTTATTTATATTCAGTTTTTTAAAAACCCTACAATTTACCAAAAAGAAAAAAGAAAACAGTAAAGGCTCTGCAGTTTTCAATCAAGCACCAAAAGCCGGAAATGTGGGAATTAAAGGCTACAAACCTTAACACCACATCCTCCCAAAGGAGGCAGAAAGTCTAAATGAAATTCCCCTCCTCTCAAAGCAGATAAACTATGTGGACAGGATGGAGAATCTGATATGCAGAGATGCCTGTGGGATCGTGGAAAACTGATGAGGAAAAAATGAGGACTGCTGTTGCTTTTATTTCAGAGCAGCTTTCCCCAACCTGGTGCCTTCCAGATGTGCTTGGTCGTGCGCAGCAGAACTGTGAGGTTGGCAGAACCTTTTGGGAGGGGGAAGGCTAATGGGGACTCCCCCTCATAAACGACCCAATGAGGGTTTAGCATGTTTGGCAGACATGGAAGGAAAGCTGACAGGAGAAGAGAGTGGGGACCGAATGGAGTGTCCTAAAAGTCGGCAGAGCCGGCTAGCTTGAGCAATAAATCTGGGCATTCTAATTGTTTAGCTTTGCAGGTCTGGTGTATGCTCATCAACTTCCAGCTCCAGGGTCAGCATCAAGGGTGGGCATACTCAGGCATGAACAAGGACAGCAGCCCACTGGATTTGCCCCTGCTCTTCACCGTTGCAAAATGCCTCTTGGTCTGGCCAGGACCTTGGTGGTGGTGAGAAGGTGGACCAGTAGATGCCCCTGCCTACGTGCTCCAGCTTACTTGAAACAGCCTCCTTGGATGCTTCCCTTGTCGGTTGCCACTGCCACAGCTCTGGCTGTGTGCAGGGAGTGGTCTCTGCAGGTCCATCTTCATGCTGGCAATGGCAAGTGAACATCACAGGCCTTCATCGTGCAGGCAGACCGCCAACCAATAAGGGCCACACAACATGGTGGTGTATGACAACATGGCACACAATGTGGTTCCAACCTCCGGGTCCTGAGATGCATCATGACATTGTACAATGCACAACAATTTGTATATGCAGAATGAGGTTTCATATCAATAAACTCTCATGCTCACATGGAAGAATTTTTGGCACCAGGCAAAACCCTTTTCATTCTCTTATTTTAATGTTTAATTGGTTTTGATGTGTTTTATACTGCATGCTATGCTATTTTAATTTCTATTTTAATTGTTGTTTGTTGCAAACCATCCCAAGACACTAATAAAGGGATGGTTTATAAAAGCTTGAAAGAAAGAAAGAAAGAAAGAAAGAAAGAAAGAAAGAAAGAAAGTTATTTTTCAAGTAAATAATAAGTGCACATGGGGTAAGTTCTCCCTCCCCCAGTTAAAGGTTTGATCCTATGCTTGTTTAGATGGGGAAAGTCCTACACTTCCCAGCATACTTTTCTATCAAACTCTAATGCAGTACAATACAGAACGATTTCTCAGACTGTGATGGTAGCCCTTTTCTTCCTGCTATACCATCCCCGGCTGCTTGTATTTGGACTGAAGGTAAAGTAACATCTGGATTGTTATTTTTATGATCCCAGTTCTGGCAGATGGGAACAATGCACATCGCTGTCTGTCTGCATTTGTTAAGCCTTGCTATAAATCACTGAGATGCATTTTAAAGCTAGATGTTAATTGATAGCTTTACAAAAAACAGGCTGTTTTTAAAAAATAATCCCTCTTAACTTGACAAACTAAATAACAGGATATACTGATGAATGCATGACTTATAGTTTGCAAAAGAAACACACTGAGGACAGCAATGGACATGTAGAGATATTGCTGGATCTCGGATAATTTTTCCTTGTTCTTTTCAGCTACCAACACAGTCAAATTTCAATGTAGCAGCTTTAAGTGCTTGCTTAAAACTGCTGGGCAGCCCTTGGGGCATACTTGTTACTAGCACCAACAACCAATTTCTTGTATTTCAAATGATGAAAGATACAGCTGAAATTGGAGAAGGGAGTAATCATTCTTCTGTAAGCAGAAACAATGCAGGCAGAATAGAAAAGGGAGGCGAAACTGTCGCTGTGCACAGACAATATTCTTCAAAGGCATGAACTGCAAAAAGATAGTACTTTGAAAGCATGAAAATGGTTTAATAAGTCAAGCATCCCTTCACCCTGTGTAACTGAATAGTTCTATGAAAACTAAAGAGAAAGTTCTGGGTAGAAAATTTTAACTCAGAGGGCAGGTTTTGTGTATCATGGCAACCCACCTTGGCAATAAGTTAGCAACAAATGGTGCACCCAACAGATTATCAGGTTCTCTGTCAGTTGTTCTCCCTCTCAGACTGTATCCCAGGGCAGTGGGAGACAGAACCCACCATGTCACCTCTCACTGCTCTGATCACGAGCCCCTCTTGGCTCACCATGGCTTTCCCACCCCCCTCACCTATCTGTTTAGTCTCTTGACATTATGAACAATAATCTCTGAATTTATTGCTAGAGGTGTCACTGGTTGGCCATCTTAAAAAAAACTGTACCCCAATTTTTCATTTTTTGAATGTTTGTACTTTTAGTCAGACTTGTACAGCTGTAGAGATGTGCAGTTCCACTGGTCCAATAAAAGGAAGCTTTGCCTAGGCAAGCCCTCTGTCAGAGGTGAGACTTCCTGTCAGGATACAGCAATTAATCCTTGACTATTGGCTAAGAAAGACTCCAAATAAGTTTTTTTCCCCTCATTTTGCCTTCCCTTACCAGCAGTCAAAAGGCAAGCTGTCAAATCAAAACAAAGTCACAAGAGATCTTTGCTCAAGAAAGGGGGTAGACACAGTTACCTCCCTATACAGTGAGATTCTTGGGTTTGGAGTGCCCCCATCATAGGCCTCAGTGCCCCCAAATTTTCCATCTATTTCCAAGACACTCAATACTCCAGAAGGTGGAAAACACATCCTATCCCTTCTAACTCCTTAACAGATGTCAATGGTGGGGGTTTCTTTGAAAACAGGGATTTAGGCAGGACTAGACAGGCCTGTTTGAAAAGAGCCATATACCAATTCATACTTGGCTCTCTGGCATCTCTTCTGACAGACTGTCCTCTGCAAAGAAGGACACACGGCCCCTTTGGCAGCCACCAGGGAGAGGAGCAGTACAAGTGGGCAGTCGGCATCCATGAGGTAGAGTGACCAGACTATGCGTACCTCTCACATCCTCCGATTCTTCCCCTCCCCCCGCCCCAACTCACATACCCTTCGGCCTGGTTCACAAAACGCAACCCATATTGTAAATGGGAGACAGAGAGCAAGATGGCAGGGCTTTCCCAAGCCCACTTAGTCGATCTGTGGCAAAGTCTGCACTGGGATGTGGCACCACTCCTTATGTGACTTCAGCAGGGCCCTGCTGCTCTGAGAAGTCTTCTGATATATTTCCAGGGACAAAGAAACACCCATCTCCCCCTCACCAAGAGCACATACCACACACCAGAATCGCACATACCACACACTGCAAGGATCAGAGTAAATAAAAATATGTGCACAAGTTTATTTGGGGGCTAGGTACAAATGTTGAATAACTGCTGTCATTTAAACTGGACTGTGATACATCTCACCATACTAGGAAGACTCAGTGACCTGTGTGCTTGCTCACTCTGCTGTCCAGATGCTAACAGCTGGTGAGCAATGAAGGACTCTGTTCCCTCCCTTATGTTTCTTTAGTGTAAAGTAGCCCACATCTCCCCTACCCAGTTCACTATATTTAATTCTTCTGAAGACAGAAAAGAAAGTTGTTCATATTATTTGGAAAGTTTCTGGATGTGTAACTAATTTATTACAACAGAGCAATACCAAGCATGCTGGCATGTTCGTCTTCCTTCTTCAAAGATATCAGTTTAAAATATGCAGGAATCTCAACTTTACAATTAATCTCAGTATTTTGAAATATCTGAACTTGCAATATAATACATCTGCAATTATAATGAGTATTGTACATGTGGTGGGGGGATTAAGTGGCAAAAAGCCCTGGAGGATGTTGTACTGTAGTTCCACTGTACTTAGGCCTCTGGGAAGCTAACAAAAAGCCTTTATAGGGACTCTCAGAAAAGAGCACCCAACTGAAAGATAGACCTGTATGCTCTTTGTGTATCCAAGCAATTTTGCAGAATGGTTTCAAGTTTTACAGCTGGCTTTTGTTATGCAAAGAAAAGGGCAGTATAGTAACCTTTACAGTGAGTGACATTTGTGCTTAAACAGCATGCTCTGTGAAATCTTTCTGTATGACATATTGCATCTTCCCATTTTGCACAGTTTATTGTACAATATTAGTATCTGTTGACATCAAATATTTTTGCTTTTCCAAGTAAAATCATAGACCTCTTCACAATCACAAGTGCATTTTTGCCTCTCTCCCCGTGGGTAGAAACGTTTTGGGAGTAGTCAAGTGGGTAGAGGAAGCAGAGTCAGGGCAGGGTGGAGGGAAGAAAGCATGTGTTTTCATTACATACCAAAAATGTCTAGGTAACTATGAAGTGGCCATTAGGGCTTTCTAAGAGCTGATGTAACATACTGGCTAAGAGACTGAGCTATAAACTGGGAAGTCCACATGTTGTGAGCTGGTGTATTCCAAGGCTTTGAAGCCAGCCTCATGGACTGGCAGTAGTGGGAAGCAATTGGGAGTAACCTGTTGAATCTGACCTCTGGGGAGTCCTGCCTCCCAAGGACATCATCAGACAATTCTAAGCCAAGGCAGATTCTGTAGGGAAAGGGTTTGCCCACAAATAGCCTCTCAAAATTCTCTACCCTAAGTGAGGGTGGAGAAATTCAATTTCCAGATTTTTCCAGGTGAAGAAGAACTTCTCTGTTTCTCAGAGGTGCAGCTTGCCATTATCAGTGCTTATTGCACAGGATCCTTCCCTTTTTCCTCTGGGTTTTTTGTGCTGTTAGTGCAAGTGTGCTGTTAGTGCTGTTGCAAGAACAACAGCTGCACACATATGAGTGGATCATGAGTGTCTTGCATCCTTCACCATGCCCCATACCAGGTGTCATTCAAGGGTATTGTATGTGGAGTGTGTGGTTGTGTTTTCTATGAATTATAGATGTCTTCACTGCTTTGCCTGTTCCTCCTGACCCAAAATAGGTCTATGGGAGAAATTCCTTCCTGATGACTCCCTGGGATCAAATGGAATGTGGGAAGTTAGGGAGATAACAGGATGTCAGCAAGGTACAGATACAACAAAAGGCCACAGGCACATACCTTGGACACTTCCTCAGGAAAATAAGTGCATTACAAAACAAAAACAAAACAAAACAGTGAACCCATCCCACAAGGATTGCTCCAAAATGTTCTTGCCCTTCAAAAGGTTCTTGTCCAATTTCTTTTTTAGCCAAGTAAATGGGAATGGTGAAAAAAGATGTGGAAGGAATTTTCAGCATTGTGTAGTTTATTCTAATACAGTTTTGAAGAATCAACAAAAATGCTGGGGGTGGTTACACTCACTAGGTCCTCACAGGTTAAATCTCCACAAAAGCAGGGTGTGTGAGGGAAGACATGCCGTATTCGAGGTGCTCCGAGGAGGAGAGAGTGCTGGGCATGTGCTGCTCAATTTCCTTAACTACCTCTGCCAGGCACTGCTTGCATTCTGGCAAGGGTGGCTGGCTGGTGTGGTTAACAACAACAACAACATTTCTATGCCATCCTTTGCAACAAGCCTCAGGACATAGAAACAGAGCAAGTCAGAAGGGGCCTCCTTGGCCATCTAGTCTGATCCCCGGCTCCAGCCAGCTCTGCTCATGACATGCCCACCATGTGCATGTCCAGCCTATCCTTGAACATCCTCACCGATGGGGCCTCAGCGACCTCTCATGGAAGCCCATTCCACACCCTCAAGGTCCTAACTGTCAGGAAGTGCTTCCTGGCATCCAAATGGAACCTCAGTTCCCTGAGCATTGCTCCACTGGAGCGCGTCCTGCCTTCCTCTGCAGGGGAGAACAGGTCTCCACTCATCTCCGTGTGACATCCCCTCACATACCTGTATGCTGCCAACATATCCCCTCTGAGTCTCCTCTTCTCCAGGCTGAAGAGACCCAGTTCCCTCAGTCTTGCCTCACACCCCATCCCCTGCAAATTGGGACCATTGATGCCACCCTTCAGTCCTCTGGAACTTCACCCATTCTCCATGAGGCCTCAAAAATGGAGGCCAGTGGGCATGAGAGAACCTCTGCCAACTCCCTAAGTACTCTCGGGTGTAACCCGTCAGGGTCTGGCACCTTTGTAATGTCCAATACCCTGAGGAGCCCCTTGACTTCGGGGGGGGTGACTCTAATCTGTGCCCCTAAGTCCCCGGCCTCATCTAATCTCCTATGCGGATCTCCCCCATCCTGCTTTGGGGAGAACACAGAGGCAAAATAGTCATTCAGCATCTGCCTGTTCCTTCATATCAGTCACTGGATCTCCTTCCTCCTTATTTAGTGGTCCCAGCTTACAAGACAGCTTACAGAAGAAGAAACAGGCCAGGTGGCTTGTGAACTCCCCCCGTCAGTTGCCCTTACTGGACTGGCATACAAGAGAAAACTGCTTTTTGGGAGGGTACTTAGGGAGATTGGGTGGCACACACCTGCCACATGTGCAGGTGGTAAATACACCCACTCGGCTTGTTACCGAACCCCACCCCATGCAAACCAGCCCGCTGAATTCAGCTTTCGAGCTCTGCTTCACAGGAGCTTGGGAAGGTGCCTTATGCAGCGTCAGGTGAGAGGCCCATCCAGCCCAGTGCTGCTGCATGGAGATGCCAGGGATTGAACCTGGGCCCTCTGTTTGCAATTCACCTCTTCTGCCACTGAGCTGTGGCCCTCTGCATTTTGCATTTTGCAAAATGCATTTTGCAAAAGTGCATTTGCATTTGCAAAGTGCATTTTGACTAGCACCCTGCCCAGCAACCAGAGTTTGACCGTGCAGTTGAACATGGGGGCCAAAGGAGTGCAAAGAAGCAGATCTACCGCCCTACTTGCTTATGCTAGCCAAGGCAGAAGGTGCGGGTGCAATTTTCTCTCCCCCGCACAGAACAGTTTTAGATCCAGTACATCCAAACCCGCTCTCCCCTGCCCCAAAACATCATGCTGCACTCCACTCCATTGTTTTCCTCCTGTTCGTACTGGCAGGAGAGCCCTTGAGAGGAGCTTGAGCCCACAAAAGGACAGGAGGGGCCTCTGTGGAACTGGCGCTTCGGGCACCAATGACATTTCCCTCTGGGTTGCAGAAGATCGCCTCTGCCGAAGCTCATCTCCTGCCAACCATTCACAGTTGTGGGGAAATGTTAGGATTGCGCTTTGTTTATTAATTGGAGGAATCTAATGTTAATTAATCAGTGAGGTTTGCTTTTTAGAACTGGGAAGTTGGCACAGCTGGGGAGGTTTGCCCTCTTATTTGTTAAAGGCAATCTTGTTTCTCGTATTACTGTAGTGGAAATAAGCCATTTATTATTTGTACCCCACTCTTCTACCCAGAGGGAACTTGGAGAAACTTCACGATACAAGAAACGTAAAAATTAAAAGATACCTAGTTTCAAAACACATTGAAATACACCAGCAAACTAAAAGCAATCCAAAATAACAGCAAACAGTAAAATGTTAAACATGCAAAGGCTGTCAAAAAGAGAAAAGCATTCAACTGATAGTTAAAAGAAGCCATAGCGAGAGAGTCTTACACATTTTCACCAGTATAACACTCCAGAGCAGTGGTACTAATATTCAGAACAACCTCTCTCTTGCACTCACACTAATGGTGCAAGACGATGAAGAAGACTAAGTCCCTTAAAGCTGACCTCAACACTCAAGCACGGAAGGAGGCAATCTATAAAGGCAGCCAAATACTATATTATTTAGGACCTTGAAAGCCTAAACCAGCACTTTAAAGGGGGTCAGGGAAATGACAAGCAACCAAACAAAGTGATACAAAGTGGAGCTATATACATCTGGCTGCTATATTTTGGACCAATGGAAGCTTCAGAGCTGATTTTAAAGTCAGCCTCCTTTAGAAGCCATAGTAATAGATTGATTTTAAAGTAAATAAGGATGAAATCCTAAATAAATTCCAGTGAGTCCCTACAGATGTTGAGAGCCATGTAGGAGTGCCCTGTTAAGCACAGAGACCAAGAGCCAGTGGAATGAAAACCTATGGTGGCTTTTGGTGAATGGTAAATTATCTCATACTTCTTTCACTACCTTAACAAATAACCTGTACTGAGGTTTCTTGATATGCAAATGCATCATAGTTTAATTAATTCTTTAAAACACTTTTTGTTTTAAGCCCAGATTAAGACACTAGACATTCATCAGTTGACTGATAGCTGTAAGATTTGCTTAGGGCCTTTTGGTGCTAGCATCCAAATATGGCTCTTCCTCATGCTGGCCATGAGAGGTCAGATTCCTGTGTGGGAGGACGGGGACTATTGTCTCAGGCTGCACCAGTTTCTCCTCATCTGCACTGTTTTGTTTTGCTAAGCTGTGCTGTTTTCAGTTCCTGTGCAAGAAGGCCTATGGAAAGCTTGCATGCAGAGAAGGTCACTTTCAGGTCATGCTGGCATCTTTGTGATTCTGTGGTATGTAGACACGTCTTATCCTGCCCTGTGCTAAATGCATCACAAGGCATTTTGGAAAAGAAAACCTGAAACAGTGTAGGAAGACAGATTTTGATCTTTGCTTTAGGCTCTGTTCTTATACAGGAGTAATAAATGTCCAAATGCAGTTTGGCACACTGGCAAAAGCACAGGTAACTATGAGACATCCAACTGCTGAGTGTAGGATATATTTTTATTCATGGTACTAATTGCCAAGGGTTCAGTTTATCAGAGCTTTTGGAAATGGAAATAAACAGCAATGGATTAACACTTGAGAGAATGTGATGATTTGCAAACTTACTCAGTGAATGTAACCACCCACGTTCCATTTTTTGAAGATAAGGACAAAAGATCATGCTGGGCCAGGCCAGGGGTCCATTTAGTCCAGCAATCTGTTTACACAGTGGTAAAACCAGCTGCCAACAGGATCCCACAGGGAGGGCACAAGCGCAACAGCGTCTTCCTGCCAAAGTGCTCCAGCAATTGGGGCACATCGGCCTTCTGCTTCAAAGATGCAAATGGAATGTGGAGCCTTCCCTTTCTCTTCTGTGCGCAAGCTCCTCAGACTTTTGATCACACTGTGATTGAAAACAGGTCCGTATGATTTTTAGTTTCTCACTGATTTGGCTAAGTAACGCATCCATTGCAAGAACACTGAGCTAATATGGTCGGAAGTTCTTCAGCCCCACATTGTCTTCCCCTGCCCTTTTGCTAGGCCGGCTTTTTGCCCACCCAGTGAAAGCATTTGTGGGGTGGCCTTCCCACACCCCTCCTGTACACCTTACCTGGGAATAAGTAACACTGGATTGAGTAGATTTACTACTGGGTAGACATGCCTAGGGTTTCTCACCCCCAAACCTTATGTGAACTGTTTCCCAAACCATGTATTCTACTTGGCTGTTAGTCCTTCCTTCCCAGAACCCCTGGCATTTGCCCATTATTTTATTCCTCTGCCTTTTTTTTTTCAGGTTACTGCTTCTTATCCCAGTTTCTTCTCCCCTGTTTCATGAACCCATTCCACCTTTAGGGCCACGTCTTAGCCCTGCTTTCAAGCCCTCTTCCTCTTTATTCAGCTTGCCTGCCCCACTCTCCCTGACCCCCATTTCTACCAAGACCATGTGCCCCCTTACTGTATCAAGGCTTGTGTGAAGATTTTTGTTCCTGACTTTTATTTTCTTAATAGATTCATTTTTGTTGCATACAGTGAGGACTGTGCTGGATCTGAGTTCATAGAAAGGTGGGGAGTGAAAGCAAGATTGCAGAAAGGAAACTTTGAAGGGCACCCTTCTTATTAGCGTTTTTCTCTGTGCTGTCCAGAACCCACTGAGTGTTTTTCATCATCTCTAGTGTCATTATCTGATTTTTTAAAAATGCGCTTCCTCTAAGGTGATCCTAGCAGTGATGGACCAGAACAGTAAACTTGCATCCTCAGAGGATTCCAATGCCTTGTCCTCAGAGGAAAAAGCTCCAGAGAGAATCAGGGAGAAGACTCACCTACAGAAAGGTGTCATAAGACTTCCATGAAAAAACTAGCATGCCACAGCCACTCCCAAATCATGTAGCCTGAGTTTGTTAAGACAGGCCAGACTTGTTTAAGAGACAAAGCTTCAATCAGCATGAAGGCAGAGCCAGCCAGCCAGCCAGCCAAAATCCACAATACTGCTATTTATATCTCAATCTTGTTCTGTTCCTTGCTGGAGCAAAATACAGATACTCCTATCTATCTCCAAACCCCAGTTCCATTTGGAGCTTTCTGTGGTGCTGATCCCTTTTTGTTTTGTTTCCTGAGAAATCTGAGCAGTGCTTCACATCTGATCCAGAGCCAAACCCTGCAACCAAAGCTGTATCTCCAAATGACATCAGAACCTAGGCCTGGAGCAGTGCAGTAGCCAATCAGGGACCACAAATGTAGGGTGGTGATGCTATACTGTTGCTCAGCCAATCAGAGGAATGGCAAGGCTTGCTGCCCCCAATCTGAGTGGATGAACATTCTTGTCCTGTTGAAAAACATCCTTTGCCATGATGGAAGTCCATAGCTAGATGGGAGGGGCTTAGAAATGCTAGTCAATCTGTAGTCTATTATAAGATTGTGTCATTTCATCACTTATAATTTCATAATCCAGGGCAGTTTTTGGCTTTCTCCTCAATATGAAGCAAGAATTCATCCAGACCATTGCAACTGTGACATCTGAATTACTCAGTTTTAATTATTTCCAGGGCTGAATAGCAGAACTCTAAAGCTGTATCCATTGTTGATGAGGGTGACATAAATATTGCTTCTCTGGAAGTGGAAGTAGAACACGACCACAGGCAACAGTGCTATAGCCTTTCTGTTGCACTGATGTACACTTCGTGTCTGTGCCCAAGGGCTTTTTTCATGCTATGCAGGCAATCTATCAGTTTGACATCTGGCAAAAGTATTCAAAGTGTCTGACCTTGGTGGTGCTGGTCTGAAAATGCCCATAAACACAGAGTATGATAAAGTCTTCCGGTCACAATAATTGAACAATAACTGCATTGGCTAATGCAGGGCTATTTGATAATGGACATCTCAACAAAGTGTGCCAAAGAATACCTCAGTGTTAGGAACTGGCATCATCAAGCAGACTGTGGCCTCTGGCAGATGACCCACCACATTCCACTGAATTGCCATTCGATGACCATTTCTCTCCCCCCATTATCAGCAGAACTGGAGAGAGTTCTGGCTTGGCTTGATGCCCAGAGGAAGGTGCATCCATTAAGGAAGGGTCATGTCCGAAGCACAGTCTGTTCCAGGAGAGCAGCATCACCACAAAGTAAGGAAGACTCAAGAACCTGGGCAACAGGGGTGCAGAAATGGAGTGCAGGCTCACAGCAGAAGCTGTTGTCTCAATTAAGTTTCCTGAAGGAAGGCCATTTACCTGTACAACCAGCTGGATGAGGCTGGCTGGCTGTCTGCTTCTCCCCTCCAGTGCAAGTATTCATTCATTATATTTATATCCCACCTTTTTCCTTTCAAGGAACTCAATATAATTCTCCTCCTCCCAATCTTATCCTCACAACAGTGACCTTGTGAAGTAGGTTGGGCTGAAAGTCTGTAGCTGGCTCAGAGTTACCCAGTTAGCCCCAGGGCCAGTTGGAGACTAGAACCCAGATCACCTGAGTCCCACACTGGCTCTAATTTAAAGGCTGTTTGTGGTACAGGTTGGGTTTGGGGTGGGACCTGCTAGAAGGCAGCCGTCAATGGAAAACACCTAGCTGAAGCCGACTGCCTCCTTCCCCTTCCCCTTCCCCTGGAGGTATTTAAAGGTTGTTCTTGGCCAAAGTGTGACTGGCACACTGGTCCATGGTATTACAGTAGAGTGCATGCTGGACAAACAGAATACCATTAATGGAAAGGATTTGGGTTTTACTTTTGGAGCCTTGCCTGCCTTTCCGAGAAATGGCACAGATCCCAGCAAAGTGGGCACTTGATAACTGTTTCAGTTCAGTACACTCCAGAAAGCTGCAGCAGCGGCCTGCAAAACAGAGGAGCGACTGTGAATTACAGTTGCTCCTGGTTAGCTGCTGTACTAGGCTCTCGATTCTATATTTGTATTTTAATGTATGTCTGGAAAACTCATGGAATAATCTAGGCATGGAAGGGGGTACACCTATTAGTATGGTCATGGGCAATGGGGATGAGGGATGAACGAGCCTGTCGAGGAGAAAGGGGCTAAACTTCTTACATGTATTCCCTTTTCTGGTTCTTCCTGCAAACAGATGGTTCCTGACTGCCTTACAAGCCTGCCCTTGGGTCTGCTGCTGCTGAATGCCAGGTCAGTGCAAAATAAAATCTCCTTCATCCATGATTTAATTTGTAGATGCAAGGGTTGACCTGGTGTGCAGAACTGAGACTCAGGGGAATTGTCAGAGCTTAGTAGATCCCAGCTGTGCCATCCTGGGTACCCAGTGCAGTACCTACACTTACCTGGGAGCAAGGTTGCTGTGTTCTATAGGAATTCTATTTCTGTGTCAATTTGAGTGTTGATTCTGAGTGACTGCACCTTGTGTTGGGTACATGAGACAGATTAGGGTTCTGTTCACCCATAAGGATCACCCATCCTGTTACCCCTAAATCTCTCTGCCTGAATTGACAGAGGTGGATTTGATGTTGAAGATGCCTAGAATGATGGTTCTGGGGGATCTCAACTTCCATGCTGAGGCTGCCAGATCTGGGCTGGCCCAGGACTTCATGGCCGCTATGGCAGCCCAGGAGCTTTCTCAACATGGCATCAGCTTCACACAGGTAAGGAACCATGGAGGTCAATGCATTCAAATGGTTCTAGGAGTTTTTCCTGCTGTCAAACCCCAGCTTTTTCTGTGGAATGCAGAAATGACTCCGGCAGTAGACACAACAGCACCCAAGCTCCCTCTGCCCCTGTTCAGATCCTAGTTGGCTCCTAGGGGTACATTTGAGCTGAGGGCAATGAGACAAGAAGGAAAATGCCTGTAAGACAGGTGGAGGAAAACTTGTGCTGCATCTGACTGAACACAGGTTAGCGCTCAATAGTGAACCTTCTCTGGGGCAGTGATGGCAGCAAAAAGAGTGTTCCACCAATGCTGCATCTTCTCAGTGTTGCTTTGCTGAACGGCTTGTGGCCTGGCACAATCAGGGCCAGAACCCTCAGTACCATGCTGTGAAACATCTGCATGGGATTTTGAAGATAACATTGCTCAGACGAGCCCGCAGTTGATGCAGTTCCATCAGTGGAGCTGTTTGAAGCACCATCTGGTCCAGTTTTATTGGATGAGTTTCATTGATGAGGACATGGTACTTGGCCAAGTTCAGCCAACCACCTGTTGGCTTGCCTCTTGTCCCTTATGGCTCAGAGCTAATAAGGGAGGGGGATATCAGACCAGGTCCAAGAGATCGTAAATGCCTCCTTGAGACATATAAATACCTGCCATTTCAGGAGTACTGCCCAGTTTGAAATGCTGCATCCCAGTGAGACAGGTGGAATGACCTCCAACTGCCAAGGGAAAGTGATTTTAAGCCACCTCTTTGTAAAGAGAATGTAGGCAAAATAAAAGCAGAAAATAAAACAAAGTGTGTAAACAAGCCTCTTTTATGGGTAATGTTATGCCATGGTGATGGGCTTTCATGCACTCCTAGGAATGGACAGAACAGTGATGTGAAAAGCCTATCATCTGTCCTGCTGCACTAACTGAGCACCTGTATGCATAAGGTTTGGGCAGTGAAAGTTCTTCTGGTGTCTGTCAGTATCTCTGGGTTTCTTTTGAAACCAGATGGAATTTACAGAAAATGAGATCATGCAACCCTATGGATACTTTTGTAGCAGCAGAAGACAGCTGAAGCCAATTGCATCCACCTGTACCAGACAGGCTAAGGGAGAATAATGAATAATCACTTCTCTGTTTCCCCTTATCTACTCCTGGCATGAAGCCTGGGAGGCACCAGAGATTTGCTGCTTCAGACTTTTTGGGTTGCATCTGCAGACAGCAGATAAGGTAGTAGTGTGGGAGGGGGAATTTCAAAAATTGTTGCTTCCCCATATATCTAAGCATTTTCTCAGGACTAGTTGTTTTTTTAACCTCACCTTCCCATTCTCTCCTGTTGGTATCAACTGCTAGTGTCAACAGTATTTCCTGCAATGAATCTTCATTTTAAAAAGTTAAGCCTGCCATCTCTGAACACACATAGACTAAGACTGTTTACTGCAGATTGATGCCCACAGCAATAAGCAAGAGAAAGCACTCAGCATGGTGCCGGTGACGAAGATTTCATAAATTTATATGCTGCTGAATATATCTACTATCGCTAGATGATGATGGAAGTTTCAATGTCTGCATTGCATCCCACCACAAAATGTAGTCTTAAAGTGACTTATACAATACAGAAATCCATAATGTAACAAACACCTCCCAAATCAATATGAACCATAATCAGCACATTACTGTAAATAAGAATAAAACATAACCTTAAAAAAATACAGTATGTGGGAGAATCATCTGAACAGACACTCTTCCTGGGTCTATTGGTATACAAAGCAGGCCTCCTTGGCCGCTGGATTGAATATCCTCAACATCCTACCATTGGCTGGAGCTGGGTGGGGCACAAGCAACAAATCCTCAGCTTCTTGCAAGCTGCATTTCCTCCCTCCAACAATCACCAGCCTCAGACTCTTTCTTTGCAAAATGTTTTTCATTGTTTCCAACCGTAAATCATCCAGACGAGTCTCTGGAGCATACACAAAGCTGTTTGTTGAGCCCAACCTACCGATTACTTCCCAAAGCTCTCCTTATGAGCTCGTTTGTGTCCTAATACTCTGGGAGGGGCACATCTCCATCCCACACGCTTCTCATCCAACTGGGCTTCTCATCTTGGCTGACACTTGGCCACCTGGGCCAGCTCGGAGGAGAGGGGCTAGTCTCTGTTTGAAGATTATTCAGTCTCAGCAGCCCCTTTCCCTGGCTGCATCCCCACCCTGTTCCCAGAGTCTATCTGGCCATCTTCTGTGTCTACTCCTGGGCTAATCTCTTCCACCTTAATCTCCTCCCTTTGCCTCTCAGGGAGCTGAACAACCCCATGCTGCTCAATTCCCTTGAAATATTCAGTTTGTTCTTCTGCATCTGAATCAGCAAAAGTGGCCTGACTAGTTTGCTGCAGGAATGCCTGCCAGAGCCTGCCCTCACGCCTGCTCTCAACACAGCTGCCATCCCTCAGCTCACCTTTCAGCACCCACTGTAGGCCTCTGCACTGGCAGCAGTGCACAGCAATGCTCAGAAAATACACCCGTGAGAGCCAAGTATGGTGCTGTCCGTTGATTACATCCGTATCCTTTGTCCTCCAAGGAGGGCAAGGTGGCATCCTCACCCTCTCCACATTTTATCATCGTAACGACCCTGTGAGGTGAGAATGGTTGTAGTGACTGACCCAAAGACAGCCAGAGAACTTCATGGCTGTGTAGGAAGCTGAACTGGGTCGCTCTGATCCTCGTCCAGCATTCACACAATGGCTCTCACAACATGTCACTACTATAAAAGCTGGCAAATGATGAAGTGGTATAACGGTTAAAGGCAGAGCTGCTCAGCGTGCTCCAAGAAACAGAGTCCACCTCAGCCATGGCCTCACTGGATGCTGACCTAAGACAATCTGTGCTCTACCTTGCAGAGCTATAGTAAGGCTTACTGCACGAACACACGTGCAGATTGCCTTGCTGGCTATGTGCTTCCACCTTTCCCAGAGGTGGCCTGCCTGCAGATACCAGTTGCTGAGGAGCTTGGGCAGGAGGAGGTCTTGCATCCATCCTGCTTGGAGGATCTTGTGGGCAGCTGGGTTGCCACTATGTAAACGGAATGCTGGACTGGACGGACCTTTGGCCTGATCCAGCATGGCTTTTCTTATGTTCTTATAAATGCCAGCACTCAGAAAAGGTACCATATTATTAGTCCTGTGCATTTCAGCCCATTAACCAGCATGATCCAATTCAAGCCACCTCAACATCTCCAGAAGATATGTGAAGATGGCAAATTCCTCTCCCCTGCCACTCCCCTTATCTGCATTTAGATATGGATAAATGACAGTTAAGGCAGAATCCTTCCACGGCCTTTTGATTGACTTTGGTTTGGGGGCATATAATAAACCTGCTGTAATTCACATTCTAGCCCCTGCCCTTGTTTTCCCAGTTCCTTCAATATCTCCCTCACTTTTATCCATTCTTTTTATAAACTCGCAGCCCACCCACCTTTCATTCTTTCATTGTCTGCAGATTTCACATTGTTACTCGGTTGCCTCTGTTTGGTTGCTTTTATTTGTTGTTTTCCAGTATAGTGAAGAAGGCAGACAAGTGGAATATTTTCAACCAGCCCTGCAGGTTTCTCAGTGAAGAAAAACAATACATTACAATACAGCTCATTGAAGGTCCCGCTGGGAATTGTACTTTTCAACTGTCTTTACTGTACGCTTTTAATTGTGTCTGCATTTTTAAAACCTAAGAACAGGAAGAGGCCATCAGACTCAATATGCTCAGTCTTACTGGATTTATCCCAATGCCCTTTGTTTGCTCCCTGTCCTATCTACAAAGCCCTCCATTCCTGTCTAAAATATACCAGCAAACATGAGCTTCAGAAGTTAGAAGTAGTTTTAGGAGCCCAGCATTAGACATGTTGAGATTACTTCAGAGTACATTTGATGAATATTATTTACAGGGGAGGGAAGCAGACTCCCAGATCTATGACAGGCTTCCAGAACATAAGACATATGCTGGATCAGATCAAAGACCTCTCTTGTCCAGCTTTCTGTTCACACAGTGGCCAGCTGCCCGGGGAAAGCCCACAAGTAGCACACAAGTGCGAACAGTGCCTTCCTGCTTGTGTTCCCAAGCAACAGAGGCATGCTACCTCCAGTTTCCATTTAGCCTGAAGTGCCTGATCCTGCATAAATTTGGAAGGTAAGCAGGGTCAGGCCTGGTTGAAATCTGGATGGGTTACTGAATGTTGTGAACTGCTCAGAGAGCTTTGGCTGTGGGTGGTATGGTAATGTAGTAGTAGTAGTAGTAGTAGTAGTAGTAGTAGTAGTAATATAATATAATATCTGAGGCAAAGTATAACCATCATGACTAAGCCATTGAGAGACTTATTTTCCATCTAATTCCTTTTTAATGTCAGCCAAGTTGGTAGCCATCCTTGCATCTTGTGGTGGCAAAGTCCGCAGTTTAACAATGTGCTGTAAGAAGACATACTTTTTATCTAATCCAAATCTTCCACCAATCTCCTGATGACTGCAGGTTTCAGTATTATGGGAAACGGAGGAAAAACATATCCCTGCCCACTTCCTCTACACTACGCATGTGTATGCATCTGTCACCCACTTCCTGTCCACTTCTGTTTTCCGGATAGCAAATCTATCCAGCACCTCTTTCATTTTCTCCTAGAACTTCAGAATCTCCCACTCAGACTGTGATAGGCAGGGGTAGACATATGTTTATACTTAAGGACCTTTGAGTATATGCTCAGCCACAGACTTTGTTTCAAGTACCAAAACAAAGCTCATAATCCTTTCACATCAATGCCTGCCCCTGGTTTTCCTCACATTTCCTTCATATCAGAACTGCCCAATTTACTGGGGTGCTGAAGGGGGCCATTTTATGTTGATAGATAATCGGCCACTCTAGATCTGCTGAAAATGACCTAAAAGTTGTAAAGCAGAAGCTGGATTAGTTTGACTGATTTACAGTTGCAGACACAAGGAGACTTTGGGAGGCCGGAGCCAGTGGATTTGGTCGCTGCAGGCTAACCATGCCTGTGGTCAGTGTGTTGATAAAAGCCACATGGCAGAAGGAGCTGCAAAACTGCACATAAAACCTCCCATAATAGTTAATACCTTAAGGATTATTTCACTGGTGTGGTGCGATCCAGTATAGTCTAGTGGTTAGCGTGCTGGACTAGGACTCCAGAAACTGGAATTCTAGTCCTCACTCGGGCCATGAAGCTCACTGGGTGACTTTGAGTCAGGCACTGCCTCACAGCCTAACCTACTACAAAGGATAGTTGAAATAATGATACAATGGAGAGGAAGAGGACCCTGTGACCTGCCTGGGGCTCCTCATAAGAGGAAAAAGGATAGGCTCTCAATATAATAACAGGCTAATAGTACAATTTTGTTTGCATTGGCCACATCAGTATTCTGTCACTATTTCTTATAGTAAAACCTGGAGTGTTCAGGGAAAAGGGTATAATGTGTGGAGCAGGGTAGAAACCCTAGACTAATTAGGACCTGGATATTTGAGAGAGTGCCTTCTCCCTTATCAACTGAACATTCACTCAGATCAACAGAAGAAGAATTCTTGGTGGATTCCTCCTCACACTGAGGTCTCTCTGGAATACATGGGGAGTAGAATCTTCAGTATATTGGCCACTTCCCTTTAGAACTTGCCTTATAATGTCCAGCAGCCACCAACTTTGCTTCATTTTTAGCACCCGCTGAAGATGTTTTATTTAAGCAAATCTTCCCTGACTACCCAGCCATGATTTTAGTAGAATAATTTAAAAAGACTAAATTGCTACATTTTGATTTTCTCCCTCCCTTCTTATTTATTGCTCACCACTAGCAAATGTTACTGAATGCATTTCGGTATAGAAATCCTATAGCTATATAACTAAAACACATTCCTAAAAATGTGGAGATATATGCTAGGGCAGCTTTCGGTGATGTGTCAACCCTATGGCTAGGTAAGCACATTGTCACAAGATGGTCAAGCTTTGTTCTGGGTTACTCAGTGGTCAACTTATTGGCCAGGAGAGCAGGAAACAGAGGGGGACTCAAGCAAGTAGCAAGTATTAAATTATCAGGGCATGGTCTGAAGGCACATGAGGCAGGCACCATGCTGAAGCTAGGCAGGCCCAGGTCTAGCCAGTACTTCGAGGGGAAACCACCTGAGAACCACTTGTAGCCACCCTGAGTTCCACTGTGAATGAATGATCCGATATAGCTATAACAAAGTCATATAAATGTTATAAACTAGATGAAGTAGCCTATTCTGAGCTCTGTCCTTATTGCTGCTGTTAGTCTAGGTTTCTTTATTGCTTTATAAATCTACTTGAGGCCCTGGCTACAAAGTGCATTCTAGTAGCCCAGCTATACTCATACCCAGATAGTTTCAGTAAGCAGTGCACTTAATCTCTGACTTACATTACTGCAATACACTCTACATGGGGCTGTCCTTGAAGACTGTTTGGAAGCTGCAACTTGTGCACAATCTGGCTGCTAGACTAATAACTGGCCCTGACAGTCTGCATGTATAGACCAATTCTAACCCACTTGCAATGGCTTGCAAGCCTGATTCAAGGCATTGGTTTTAACCTATAAAGACTAACATGGCCTGGGACCACAATGCTTGACAGAGAACCTCTTTCAGCCTCAATCTCCCCTGACACTACAATCAACATCCAAGTCCTAGGTCTAAGGGAGGCTTAGAAGGAAGCAACAAGAGGGAAAGTTTCTCTTCCCCTCTGCCATAATTTGAGCACTGGCATATACTTCATTGATACAGTCTTTTCACTGGAACAAAAAAATCACTGGTAAACACAAATAAGGGAAAAAAACAGTCTCACCCAGGTGACTTTGGACAGTGATTTTGCCCCTGCAGTCTGTTCTCCTTTTTCTTCTTTGTGAAAAAGAACAGCAATTTTATATATTTTTATTTTTTATAAATAAAAGAGGGAAAAAAACCCAGGAAAAAGTAACATGAAAAAGGTATCAATGAACTTTACACAAAATTTACATATGCGATAAGTAACACAAAAGTCAATAATTATTATTCCTTCCATCAATGTTATAACTACAGTTTTGACTTAATGGTACTTGGTTATTACAAAAGCAAAACAACAACAACAACTTGTGTATCAGGTAAATAGAAATTCAAAAAAAGAGCGGCATTTTGTAGCCCTAACCCAATTCTATGTCTTTCCTAGATGTGATTTCAATTACATGTAGAAAACATATGCACACACACAATGAAACCGCAAGTATGAAAAGCAGTTCTTACTGTGACTTTGACCCAGAAGAGGGAATTAGTCACCCAAAAGGAGGGCAAAGGGCAACATAGTGTTGCATGACATTTTTATATGATGATTTATAGTCATAGATGCACATTTAGAAAGTATTCCTATCGTTTAAATAACAATACAATCCAGCTCACTATCATATGGATGACTGTGCCTCCTCAGTTTGCTCTCCAGATGTTAGCTGTGGATAGGCAACTTCACAACCTCTGCTTCTCTCTCTTTTATCTTCAAACTGTCCTTGGACCAGGTAGTCCTTCAAATGGACGATGCCTTCACTTAGAGGACTGTGCTCTGTAAAACAGGATACAAAGCCATCCTAAATACAGAAATTTCATAACAGACGAGGTTTCCAAATTACTTGTACTGAGGTGACACTTAACATGAGACTGTCAGCAAATATGTTTCTCTGTCAAATTTTCCCCTGCTCCTCCATAATACACAGGTGCCCTTGCTCCACATTGTGATGTCATCTTTGTGGTTCCCAGCACTTTGCCCCATTACCTGCTTGCATAGCAAAATGTCACATCACTGAGTAGGATGAACCTGTTTCACTGGGTGGGATGATTCCATTACTAGGCATACAGGGATCTGTAGCTATGAGAAAGGCTGGGAACCAGGACTTCCAGACAGCAGTGTGGTTTGAGAACTGGTGCTTGTGAAAGTTGGATTCACATGAGTGTGTGAATGAGTGGTGGGTGAGAGCTGTATAGCACCCGCAAGTCATATGTGCATGCACGCGCATGTATGTGTGTGCACACATGTGCATATGCAGTCCCTCCTACTCCAAGAGACACCCAATATAGCCCTCAGGCCCAAAACTTTATGTCCCCCTGATAAAAACACTGGCATAGCCACAGCAAACATTTCTGCTGTCAAAAGCAGGGAGCTTCAAAAGGACTGGATCTTGCTGTTGAGCAGAGCTGTCTTTCTCCTTACGGTGATGCAAAAGACCACCACAAAGCCAGGCTCCCAACTCTGCTCAGCTATCTCCCCTCTATGACAGATGTAAAACACAGAAGCACAACTTGATGTTTGATCCAACCTTGACTTCAGGGGCATCTTATACGTGTAGTGCTTTGCAAGGGGAGAACAGTGAACCCTTAAAAATGGCTCTTGTTTTGCTCCCATCAGGCTGGACTCAGAAGCTCATGAAATCCAGGATTGATGTTTTTTCCATGCTTTTAGGCTTTAAAAAAAATCCTCTAAAGCAAACTGTTTTAGAGTATAAGTCAAATACAGAATACATTGAGTTTGGTAGAAGAAGTTGAAAGGTCTGCGTTTTCCCACCAAAGCTATTTGCAATCAGCCTCTGCGCGGGCGGGCGTGTGTGTCTGTGCAAGGGTCACAGCCTCCTTTTATTTTTACAGCCGCTGCCATGATTTCATAATGCTGGCAGCAGCCACTCCAAAGTATTGGCTAGACTTTGTTAAGCTAATGACATGCTAAAATGTGGGCATGAAACAGAGCAACTTTTCTATGGGCAATAAATGCCAGGGGCAACATGGCTTTGCCCAACAAATGATCCTTTAGCAGTGTTTGTGAATATTAGATTAACCTCCATAAAAATAATGCCAAAAATGCCCACTGAAAATGGGCATCTTGGCAGTATCTCTGTTCTAAGACATTAGTGGCCTTATAGTTTTCATGGAGTAGCACTTTTATTTTTCAGAGTGCTATTATTTCTTTCCTTATCTGACAATCCAAATCTCTAAGCAACTCAGTTCCAAAAATGCAGCAGATAATAATTTTAATGAAATAAATCTGTTTAAATGTTTCCCTGGCTACAGAACAATGGACAAAGCCATTTGTCATTGATCTTGGTATTGTATTAAAAACCCTTTGCTTCTGTTGTAAGTAATGGAATTATAACATAATCTGGGATCAAAATTACAAGATCCACTAAAACAGGTGTTTTTGTTTTTCTTTTGCAACATCATTTTTTATTTTTATGGGTGAAAGGGAGATTAGAGTAACCTATTACCCTAGTGGTTTTGCTGCTTGTGGAACCAACTTGCTATCTTAGCTTTTCTCGATTACATGTTTTTTTCATCAATACAATTTGTATTTTGTGACTTTAGAATCTGGGATTTTTTTTAGTGCAGGATTCTACATCTCTGTTTATGACCACTTCTCATGCAGTCATTGACTGATATGCATTGGCAGGACAAGGGCAATAGAGCTAGCAATTAATATAGAATTTGTTCTGCCTTCGCAGTCCCCATCTGCAGAGACACTAGAGCCTATTTACATAAAGAAGGTCCTAGTGAATGCTTGGCATCCCCATACAGCTTGGCACCAGGGTGTCTGAAAGCACATTGTCTCAGATGAGCCTGCCCAGGATTTTAGAGCTGCTGAGATGGCCTTTCTCTTCCACCTTGGAAGCATGTTTGACAGGGGTACAAGAGGGGGCCTTCTTGGTGTTTGCTCCAAGGTGCTGGAAAAGGCCTGGGAAGAGGGAACGAGGCTGGATCTACCCACACTGATTCCTATAGGCACCTTGGCCTCCTTCCCTAACTTTCCCTGGCGCTTCATCTAGACCAACTGGATGGTCCAACTTTTCATACCTCAGGGGCCACATGAGGACTTCAACACAGAACCTGGGGGGCCGCAGAATGAATTATATTTCCATATTGTAAATTAAAGTGTTTGCCATTGATTTATTTAACATACACAATTAATATATTGAATTAACCATTAAATGAGGGAGAAAACTGATATAAAGTCTCAGAATTGGCTTTTTGCTGTGAGAAAACTGAAGCGAGCACCAAACTGGAATCTTTGTGGACCTCTGATAGTGAACTTTCTTTTTCCACTTTTGTCAGCCAGAAGAGTTATATTTAATATAGATTTGTTTCTTAGTGTGGGTCCTCAGCTCTGCTGGTGCAGTGGCCATTCAATTACTTCTAAAATATCTTAAAATTAAGCAGCTGCTCCTGATCCCTGCAGCAGACACTGGGCTATAGAAGTCCACAGAGCTTTCCGTTTGCATCTATTATTGGCATGAGATATTGGTGTTCACTTTTCTGATAGTGAACCTTCAGCTCCTGCACAGATAGAGATCACAGGCAGCTCCTTCTCTGGCCATGGCCCAAGCACAACAACCACTTCTGTGTGGTGGCCCATCCCTTTCTTCCCTGTTTCTCCCATCCAGAAACCTTCCCATGTGACCTGCCTGGCCCCTCCTTCCTTCCTGGAATTGGCATGCTGAAGCTCTTGCACCTGAGCTGATGAACATTCCCTAGCATACCTTGCTCACTCTTGCTGATGAGCACAAATGCAAGCTCTTGTGAGGAAGAGAGTGGAACAGGCTGGTGCTCTCAGGAGGGTTCGCTACAATCATGCCCATACCATTGCTGAGATCTGGATGGGGGTGGGATGGTGGGCTCCGAGCAGCAAGAGGGCCACAGAACAAGGCCTCGGGGGCTGCATGTGGCCCATGGGCAACATGTTGGATGGACCACCCCAATCTAGACAGATGGAAATGCCCATCTACCGTATATACTGACAACCCTTGAAACCAAAAATAGCAGTTTCATGTCTATGTTTAAGATGGCAGTAGGGAACAGATGGAGCCCCGAGTGTCACCATAAGTTAATGGCCATGATGACAAGCAGGTGTCTTCCAGCACCACCATCTGAAATCACCCCTTCAAGAACGAGCAGAGCCACCATAAAACACTGACTCAAAGTCCTCCAGCCAGCGAGAGAGATACCATGGTTAATGGTTTCAAAAGCTGTTGAAAGCTCCAGAAGAACCAGCTGGGACATCCTGCCCCAGTCCAGTTCACTGTGCAGATCACTGAGCAAGGCAACCGAAGCAATCTCTGCCTCGTAACTGGGCCTGAAGCCGGCTCAAAATGTACCTCTGAACTTCTGAAGGCCAAGGTTTCAGGACCCAAACAGTCCTGAGCTCAAGCATTTTATACACACACACACCCTACCTGATTAAACAACTGATACAATTTTCTTAGAGATAGCTAGACCCAAATAGTAACAGGGAAAAAAGGAGCAAACCTAAACTGCCCCGGTTAAGCCATGACATCTGGCACATCTTACAGCATATGATGGAAACCCCAGATTTCACTTTCTTGGCAACTTCACTGTGGAAGTCCTTTCATAGGCCTATTCCCCCCGCCTTCTCTCTCTTTTAAAAATATACCCCACAATGTCTTATTATGAAGAAACACCCTTTCATTTAACACACCCGTCTACTCTATCCTTTGGCTACCCCCACACACTTGGCTTGGACAAGCACTTGCATTGTGACCAACGCCAAGAAAAGCCCACTCTCCCTTTGCATCTGAGTGTCTGTGTGCTGCATGCTTGCTTTTATGGCAGAAGAACACTGGTGGAGCTTGCACGATCTTTCCCCTGGCCCATATTGTGCATTATGCATTTTCTTTCCTTTCAGGCATGTGGGGAAGCAGGTTTAAAATTCTCAGTGCAGCAGAGTTATGTGACCTTTCGCTTAAATGAGAAGGGAGCAAGGAGTTGACAGAAGCAGTACCTAGACCGAGACAGTAGCAGGGTCAACCACAAGAATCCCAGCAGCCCTGATGTTCTGCAGATGGAAACCTGACTATGGACAGGACTAGCATCTGTGGTTATCCCAGCTTTGGGAAACTATGGAAGCCTCAGCAGTCAGGCAGGAAACACCAGCAACCCTAGGATAAGCAGGAAAGCAGCAGCAGGTGCTGCCACCAGACCTCCTTCTAAGGTGGGATGGACATAAGGTGGCTCTGCATCTACTGGTGAATATGTAGGTGATCTGCAGCAGCCTGACAAGGGTTTCTGACTCCCACTTGTTTTCTAATAGAAGCAAAATCATTTCTCTGCACCTGCGGTAAACTATACTGTCGGAATGAAAAATGGTTTGGGTTATCACGTCTTTTGTGTATATGAGTATGCAGAAGGACTGTCAGATCTGTTCATTTCTAGTTCTCCAAACAAATTCCTGGGCACTGTATTTTATTATTCTAAATGTAAATCTTTTGCACCAGACTTGGATCACAGAATTTTATTTATTTATTTTTTTTAATGAAGAATATCATGAAAACTTGAAGTCTGCCCAGCACTGCTCCACGGCCTTCCCAGGGAGGATTAGGCAACCCGTCAGGGCCTTGCAAGCTGCATGCTTCCAAGTTCTCCTCCATTTGCACACTCGCTCCTCTTCCTCCCATCTGGTTCCTCAACCTGTTCCCCTCTTGGCTGAGTGCTACCCCTTCCACCTCCAGAGCAATTTGCAGGGGCACAGGAGTGTATCATCCCCCTCCAGGCAACCTGAAGCTTAAGGGTTGGCCAAGCCTATTATATACAGTATACTCGATGTCTGGCCTTTTGCCCTTCCTTAGGCGGCTGATCATTCCCTTCTGAATGCTAGTTATCAGCAGCCACTGAGGCATCGCTAAAAAAGAGGAAATACCTCACAAGAGAGAGGACAAAAAGGATAAATATTTGCAAAATAGCATTGCTTACAGAAATGCACATTTAGAAACGGCTATGATTAAAGAGAATATTTTTCATCATAGTAGTGAGGACCATGCCCACTGCGTTTGTGGTCTCTGTGCCGAGCAACCTTCCTGTGATATTTTTATCCTGAGACCAGCATTTGACAAGATGCCTCTTCACAGAGGACTGTCCCCTTTAACGGATGAAACATGGCCACTCTGCTTCCTACTCCAGCAACTGATCTCAGTGACTCTGGAAACAGCACCCCACCAGCCACTCCCAGGTATATATTTGGGCATGACTTCCCCTAGCCTGGCCCTGATAATGCTAAGTACATGATAATCCCCTGTTGTTTTTTGCTGGGATTTCTCGTAGCTTAACAGGTTACATACTGCCAATGTTCCTACAGTGAGAGTTTTCAAAACTCCCACTATGGTGTTGTTTGGCTGTTGCTGGGTAGCTAGTGTATTCCAAATTGCCCACATCACCTGCCAGAACAGAGAATCCACTGTGAGAGATGCTGTAAAGGCCAGAGACTCTTGCAGCTGTTGCCTCCATATACAAGCCATGCCGCAAGTTCCTTAGTGTTGTTCATTTTATAAGCCATTCATTCTTAAAAGAGGAAGGAAGAGCCTTCTTTCTAAGGCCACCAAATGTGGCTGCTGAATAGCATCCCTGTTTTGCCTTTGGTTAGTGGCCAGTGTCAGCACCAGGCT
The DNA here is from genome assembly GCF_004798865.1 of Varanus komodoensis. NCBI lineage: Eukaryota > Metazoa > Chordata > Lepidosauria > Squamata > Varanidae > Varanus > Varanus komodoensis. Next base: position 4,998,761 of record NW_025336087.1, on the reverse strand, counting down.
TCTTAAAGAGGCATTATTTAGCTGGCTAATAATTCAGGGAGTCCAGAGGTCTGGAGAAATCATAGCTGGCCAGAAACATATCAGGGCCACTTGCAGTTACACAGTTCCTATGTGGAAAACAAAGGATCTAGTTCTTCCTTGGATGTAAGGACTGCTAATAACTATGCACACAGTACTACTTACATAAGCCATGCTATAGCATTGAAACTGCTTGAAAATGTTCTGCAACACACAGAGATGTTTTTAGTAGAATAAGAGGAGGGAAAACCTATTAAGGTGGCCATGAAGTACACCACGGGGAAAGTATGCATGAGGATGGGATGGGAAAGAACTTCATTTGGTTCCCATTTAATTTCATACTTTCAAACCAAACTGCAGTTATCCTTTGAAATTTGCACTTTGAGAACTTCATTGTAGTGGATATTCTTGTGGGGGGGGGGAAGCATCAAAATGAGTATATTTATGAAAATAGCATCCAAGAATGCACTATTAGGGAAGTTGTTTGTAAAGTTTTATATAGATCAGTCAAAATTGCATAATAGAATGCATGCATAAGGAAAAATGTTTGCAAAATGGCTATACATTTTCATGCAACTTTTTTCATGTTTTCTTTAACTTTGGAAGAACTCAAACTTAAGAATGGCAAAACTGGGAAATCTGTCCATCCCTACTCTCGATTAAAGAACATTAATACCAGAACACACCCTGGGTGTATGTAAAGTCTTTAATTATACAGAAGTTTAGAAAAAATGGCTCCTCTGTGTGCTATTCAGATTGTACTGACTGTTCTGCAGCAGATGTAATTCTGCACCTTTTCTGCCAACACTGGAAAGTGCTTAGAAGAGCAGAGAGCTGGGCAAAATGATGTCTTACTGACATCAGTGCATGCATACTATGCTTTTATATGGCTTTAATTTTCCTGTAACCCATTCTGAGTGCTCGTACTAAGTGAACAGTTTAAAAAAGCCTTAAACACAGACATGCCTTCAGTGGGTTCCCCCTCCGCATGCTGGGAATGGGCTCACCTCCTCCCACTATGACCACTGCCTGCACGCTTGCACTCTTCCTCTGAGCTCAAACTGCACCACTGTCTCAAAGGAGACAGCCAGGCTAATGGAATCTACTTTTTTCTGCTTTTTCTTGTCACTGTTCATGCAGTTAAAGGTAGCCAGGAACAAAAGGAACCAAGGACTAAAGGGTTATAAGGACCAGCATAGGCTTCAGTACATGCCCTCCAAAGGAGCTCCTGACACTAGCTCTGGTGCTCAGAATTAGACCAATTTCACACAGGAAGAGGATAAAGACAGCTGGTTCTGATCTATTTGTCAGGCATAGGAGTCTCCTGTAGCAATAGAAGCACAAACTTGTTTTTGCAGGGCTGCAGCTGAAGCTGCTTGATGGGATCAAGGTGCTAAACCCCTTAATTGCCTGACAGCTTGAGCTGTCAGCTTGCCAGCATCACATTTCTTCCCAGTTCTTTAAGCCAATAGTAAGTATTAAGAACTAAAACAAACTAGCAGAAATCCCACAGGGTGTTATCTGAGGGTGGATTGCCCCACTTTAAACTGCAGACATTTCCCCTAACAGCCTGCTCCTCCATAAGAAACAGTTCCTACATATGCAAAATTAGCAAGTTAAGGAGAAAGTTAACTTAGATCCCTCTTCTTGATCTGCTAATTTGCTATGACTAAAGAAAGTGTTTTCTTCAGAGGGCCATTCTGTCCCCCATCTGCACTCTGAAACTAGCAACTGATCCATCACTTGGAGCCTTTTATTCATCTCTTTTTGAACTAATAAACATGTGATGGATAGGAATATCAGAACATTCTGACAGCAGAGAGTCACCTGTTTCCATTTCCATCCCATTTTAATAGCTGTTACCAGACAAGTTAGGGGCTGCTTTCCTTGGGGCAAGGCATGTGGCACTTTAGGTTGCCATGTTTTGAAATGAAATGTAAGAAAAGGAGAAAAAATTCTGCAATTAATTGCATTTTTCTATCAATACTTCCAAAGTGGTTTCCTTCCTAAAAAGCATAATAAAATGTGGCTCTGGGGAGACAGAGAAAAGAAGTTCAAGGAAATGGGCAACAGTGAATGGCAAAACAAGTGAATTTCCCAAGCCTCAGATGCCAATTGTGTTTTCTGAACCATATTTTCCCCCTTTGATGGTGGAGCCTCTTCAATCTGCTTAAGTGGAATTAACTCTGTGGACTGGAATTCTTACAGACCCCTGTTGCTCTGATCCGCTTGGCTCGTGTTTTGCTTCTCCTACATTTTGGTGCACTCAGGAATGTATTAATGAGGCCCAATTACAGAAAAGTGAAGGTTTTTAAATCAACATCCTAAGTAAAGCTACAACGCTTCTTTTATTCCTTAAAGCAAAGAACCCCCAATGTTACTCAAGGTTTAAAATAATCATGTGAGCATGGCATTCTTCCAGAAGTTACACATTGCAGACCAGTGCTCTGATATGCATAAATGTATGATCAAAATGCTTATCCCAACAGGCAGGCTTCAGTCATATAGCCAATTAACAGCAGAATTCTATGCATGTCTACTCAGAACTAATTCCCATTGAATTCATTGAAACTTACTCCTGGGGAAGTATGAACAGAATTGTAGCAATGACAGGCAAAGGGTTTCAAGAAGTAACAGCTCACCAAGTGTTTGAATAATCTATAAGCACTGAAGGGTCATGGATAGATTCTAATTTATCTGTTTATGCATCTGAAGGTTTTCTTTTCTATAAATGAAAATGATAGTGCTTATTTGTAGTAAATAATTACCAATGCAATGGATTTAGCTTATTTCAGGCCCTTCTTTCTACCATCAAAATGGTACCCAGGGCAGTTTACAATCACAGATAAATAAAAACTTCATTACAACAATAGAACAAATACATTAAAAACATGACAATAACAGAATCAAAACAGCACCCAAGTAACCTGCCTACATGCCAATAGCCTGAAGTGTCAAAAATACACTTGCCTGTTGGTGGGGGAACAGCAGGGAAGGGGTCAGTCTAGCTTCTTCAGCAGATATTCTCTAGTCTAGGAGTAGCCACTGAGAAGGCCCTTTCTCCTGACCTGAGCCAATGTGTCCCTGGCAGTAGCAGTAGTAAAAAAAGGGACTCAAGTGGCTGAGCACATACTTTGCACACAAAAGGTCCTGGGTTTAATCTAGCTCCTCCAAGGTGAGTTAGGAAAGAATATGGCCTGAGACCCTGCAGATCATCAGTGTTGTTAATCCTGGGCTAGGTGGATCAAGGGTCTGATCTGCTATGAGGCAGCTTGCTATGATCCCACGAATAAGTTTATTTATTGTGAGCCATCTTGAGATGTTCTGTAGGGGACGGGATAGAAAAGCTTTTAATAAATAAATAAGTTGCAAAGTGTAAAAGCTTGCCTGGAGGAATGTTGTCCATGGGGTCGCGATGGGTCGGGCATGACTTTGTGAATAAAATAACATTGGAGTGCGGGGGGTCTAGCTCTCCTTCCTATGCAAGGCTGATGCAGCCTTTCTTGCCCTGAAAAATTTACATAGAGCTCGTCTAGCTCTTCTGCAGTGGATGGACTGTGGTTCTAAGCATACAACTTAGTCCTCTTCCTCCCTCCCACTCAGGCTTCCTGCTTGCCCCAACTTACAGTTTTCAGTCCAGGAAGCATTACAGGTCATCTGCAGAGAATTCTTGGAATACACTTCCTATGTGACTCTGTAAACTGTTACCCTGAAGGTCAGAGATGAAAGATCAGGTGGATGTATACTGGTTTGTCCATTAAGCTGAGGCAGTGTGAACTGGGGTGGCCATCTGTTCTACTTTATGTAGCACCATCCTCTACTGCAGTGGGTGGAAAGCTGGAACATTTCAGTCCAAGACATATTTCTCCCTTTGATTCTGCTAGCTGAGAACACTGAGCATCTCTCAGGAGCTGGCCTCATGTTGCGGAGCCAGCCCTGCTGCAGCACACAGTTCTCCAGAAGCAGCATAAACTCTTTGTTTAGCTGCTTGGGACAAAGCAGATTATTGGCATTATTGGGAGGCTCATTCATTCACCAAGGGAGAACGTGTATACCCTGAAGAACTCATTATTGCGTGGATGATTCATCAAATTAATTACATATGATTTCTATATTTGGCTAATGATCGAAGGCATTGCATGTTTTATGCTGGACTGAACTTGACATAAACAAAACTAGCTTCAGATAGACACATAAGCCATTGCATTTCTCCTATGTTATGGTAGCCCCATTCTTCTTTTGGACCCAAAGGCAAAGTCTGTTTGTGTTTGCATGCCTGGGACCTGCGCATGTGTGCACACATGCACACGCACACACCAGGGAGGGTGGTACATGTATATACACTGGGGTGGGAGGGGAGACGTGATGTAATAATAATACACACTGGAGGAATGGCCCCCCAACCATCTTCTCCCTTCCCCAGGGACAGCGAAGCAGACTTGGATCACTGATTTCCAGGGGCCTGGAAACCAAGCCCAGTGAGGAATGGTTGACTGAACTGATTGTGTTTAGCAGGCAGAAGAGGATGCCTTCAAATATCTGAAAGGCCATCATGCAGAAGATGGAGCTGACTCTGTTATTCTAGAGGCCTGGACTAGCACCAGCAGGTAGAAATTGCAAGGAAGCTGATTTTAACATGACATTAGGAGAAATTTCCTAACAGTAAGAGCTGTTCAGCAGTGGGACATATTGCATCTAGAAGTGGTGGGTTCCCCCTTGCTGGAGATATTTAAGCAGAGGTTGGGTGGCCATTTGTCAGGGATGGTGTAGCGGCATTCCTCATTGCAGGGCCTGCCTTGAACACAGGGTTGGACTAACTTATTTCCCACGTCCTTTCCAACTCTGTAATTCTATATTTATCTTTACTGTAACTCTCTCAATAGCTACAATTTCTACAATTTCTCTTGTAGAAGGTGTTAAATGCTTTTCACAATATCATGTGTGAGACTGCCATGAAATGCTGTGTATCCATTTATGTGTCAGGACACAGAAAACACCTAGTACTTCCTTTGACTAATTTTCTGGCAGCTCCACAACATAAGCTGGAAAATCTGTTTGGTGATAAGAGCTTGAACACCAGGAATCTGTCATAGAGATCTGTGTGTAGTTTGAGTACAGAGGTTTTGCATGTTGCTTTCATAAAATGGGATATAATAGAGTGACCCATGTTTTATTCAGCTGTAGGACTATCCTGTGAATGTTCATTGAGAAGTAAGTCCTGTTGTGTAATGTGGATTCCTCCCAGCTAAGTGTTGTTTAGATTGCAGCCTTGGAAAAGTAATTGTGGATTGGAAAGGAATATAACACACAACAGCAAATCAGCATCTTGCAGGGTTGCACCCCTCTAGACTGTGTTAACACGAGAATAAGTCTCAATGATCCAGTTCTCACATCATGCTGTCAAATGTGGTCAGCATTAAGGTTTCAGTTGTCTATTGTTAATCTGTAATGTCATAATGGACTTTGCCACTTGCCACTGATTCTCTGTTCTCCCAGTCTTGGCACCACCATGAGGCATTCTTGGACTACTGTCAAGAACGCAGATAACAATTTGCCATGGGATCCTCCAATTCTGATCCATTCACTAAATTCAGATGGGCAAAATATTCTAAAGATTGGAGCCATCAAGGAACATTTGGTCCCCTCGTAAAGTCCCTGATTGCTCACCAGGCCAAACCACAGCGATAGGCTTAAGACAACCAAAGTCCTAACAGAGTGGTCATATGATGAGATATCCAATGATGTCCATGCATGTGTGAACAAGTGGCACTTGATTAACTGGGTCACTACTGTAAGCTATAGCACTCACTGATTAACGAAATGGTAACCTAGTAATCTACATTCTGAGTAACCTAGTATCTTCCATGCACATCTGTAAGTAATCTGGCTTGCTGGAAAGCTAAAAATGTGTTGCATGTTCATTTTATCCAAGAAAAGTCAGAATTAGTTCCACAGCAGCAGCAGAATTACAGTTGTTTTTCATGCATATCCAAAGCACTGTGTTTCGGATCACATGGAGTTAATGAGAATCAGGACAATTTTAAAGGATAAAGTAGTTCTATCTCCATCATCATCCAGTTAATGCTAGGCTTAATGTTAAGTCAAGAACTGCTACCTTTAATAACCTCCCCAGAGAGGTTCGCCTGGCACCGAGCCTATACTCTTTTCGGCGCCAGGTGAAAACTTTTTTATTTGAACATCATTTTAAGAATTAGGGATTTTAGAAGTTTAAGTTAACAGTCACATTTTTAAAATGTGATTTACTCATTTTTAATTTATTGTTTTAACTCTGTATTTTTATTACTGATTGTATTTATTATTACTATTTATTATCTATTCTATTATTAATTGTTCTTTTACTATTGTTGTTGATTTTAAGCTTTGTAAGCCATCCTGAGACATTGTTGTGAAGGATGGAATAGAAATGTTTTAAATAAAAATAAATGAATAAATAAAATTGTTTAACTATTTTTTCTATCTTTCTATCGAAACAGTTTTAAGAACTGTACTGTATACCTATACACATACATACATATTCTCTTTCTCTCTCTTCAGAGCTTGTAGTTAACTTTATTACCACAATTGTTAAAATGCTGTATTGTGTTAAAGATGTTTTAGTGTATATGGAAGTATTTGATATACTTTCTATATGTGATCCAACTTACATACAAATTCAACTTAAAGGCAATCTTAGGAACGGAACTCGTTCTTAACCAAGGAACTGGATGTATTTGTAAATAAACAGATAACAAAAAGATAGAAACCTGTATGCTCTCTCTCAGTGGAAGAAAACTGAATCCTGTGGTACTGTGTCCAGAACACCTCATTTTTCAGGAAAGCAGGGAGTGCCTATTCATCCATACATTCAGCAACTCCTAGTTAAATGTCTGAACTGTCCCAGTTGAAATACATCAACTGGGTTCAGATGCATGATTAACCACACCCAAAGGTCTGTTTTGCTGTAAAGGGTCTCTCTCTCCTGTTGCCTGCTTGCCTAAACGAGGGATGGCATGCAAACATCTTGCATCTGCAGATGTCTTAAACATCTTCATTGGGTGTGAAAATCTGAATAAGAAATTTCAGCGCATTCATTTAAATTGCAAATCCATTTGTGAAAGCTTTGGAAGCAATCAGGGGAGCACTTACAAGCCTCCAGCGCAGGCTCCTGGTTTTAGGAGGACTCTTGGGCAAGACATTCTCAATGGGTTTCCTACCCTGTCCGTGACTCTACCTTGGCACTGCTACTGTCACCAGCTGCTATTACTCCTCATCTTCTTTCTTTTCTTGGGAACTTCCTGCCTAACAGGCAGAAAGCCACTAGGAAATAGCATCTGCTGTCCCTTCGGCTCACCACTATTGTTTTCTGGGTCGGAGTGAGAGGCAGATGAACAACCAGCTTCCAAGAATGAAGAGAAAGAGCAAGTCCCAGGGAGCTCTTGTCAGAAGATGCTGGCTGGGATAGCCATGGCAGGTGTCCAGCAACCCCTACTCTTGATGCCAAAGCTGCAAGCCCTGCTCGGGTTGTTGCATTCAGCACATGAATGATCTTTAACACAGCTGGAGGCACGTTTGCAATGGGCTTTTGCTGTATTCATAATGCATGTGAATGCCTGGGCAGCATGTGTGGGTGTGTGTTCATACATGCAGTTACTTCTAATCATTTTATTGGTGAATTTCAATAAAGCAAGACCATATAAAGGAAAACGTATATGAATATTGACACTGGGAGGCAGCTCCTGGCATTGGAAAACTCCACACCAGAGGATGGTGCTAGGGATGGGTACAGTCCAGGAGAGTTTTCTGTATTCCTAATCCATTCTGTCCCAAATCCACATCACTCTGAAATTTTTAAATGAAGTATGAAAAAGTCATGTCCTTGACTATACTTTTTACACTGTTGTATCTTCTTTACCCAAAAATTTATCTTTACTGGTTACCTTTATATCCTGCCTTTCCTTCAAGAGCCCCAGGCAATGAACTTGGTCTTCCTCCTACTTTCTATTTTATCACAAAACAAAGCAGTTTAGGCTGACAGTCTGCAACTAGCTCAACCTCACCCATGAGTTTCATGACTGAGTGGAAAATAGAACCTAAGTCTCCCAAGTTCTGGTACAACACTCTAATTTTAAGCTAAAATGCACACTTGTATTTGTGTTTTAGTAAGATTTCTTTTCCCTAACCCAACAGCAAAATTAGAAGATGCATTACAATGGAAGGATCTGCATGTTATTTTTAGAAATGTAAATCTACTTTGCTGCAAAATGTGGACAAAATGAAATCCCTTGAATATGAGCAGGAGGAAGCAGGCAGATAGTGGAAGGATGATAGACACGGGACCTGCCCAAGACCTCTCAGGTCCTGTTTCTGCAGCTTTCAGTTTGTTTCCAGCATGGCCAAAGGGCAGTAGGCAGAACTGTTGCTATTGTCTCTCCTCCTCCTCTTCCTCCCTGGGGATGAAGGTGAAAAAGTTTCCAATTTCCCAAATTAGAAGGGAAAGAAATAGGTCATGAGTATAGGGTGAGACATTCAAGGAGGCTTAAGCACCATAGGAGAAGATGTGGACAGTAGTGGAATGAGATCAGAGGTTGAGAGAGCCTGGATTCAATCTTAAATGGTGTCCCCCAGCACCTAGTACAAGATGTAAATGTGGCTGAATTAATTAGGAACAGTGACCACAGCTATTGAATTTAATACATTATTAAAGGGGAAGTTGAAAGGGGGAGGAAAGAGAGTTAATTCCCTTCAGAATGCTTGAAGGTTACCCAAAACCACAATAATATAAGATCAGCTGGAATGTATACCACATGTTAGGATAGATAGTACCAAGTCCAAGAAATCACAGGCATGAACAATGTTAAGGAAGATATTAGAGAAAAGAAGGCTTCCTTCAGAAAATGTCCAAATGTGGAGAACAAAAGAAGATGCAAGTACTCAGTAAGAGATGCCAAAAACCCATTTGAGGAGCACACTGTTAACAACATTGAGGTCAGCTAAAAGAAGTCGTTAACTTATCAGAAACAAACAACAGGTATGGAGGAAGCTGAACTGCTCAATGATAAAGCAGCTATAGGAATATTAAGGGAGGTTAAGAAAACGTCAAAGAAACTGAATTAATTCTTTGCTTCTGCCTTCATTGTGGCAGATATAAGACAGATACCTGTGCCTGAACTGACGTTTTCAGGATGGAAGTTTGAGGAACTAGGGAGGCAAATAGTGGCAATGAAAGATTATTTCTCAGTCTTACTGACAAATTCCAAGTAAATAGATCACTGGGCCCACTTTTATCCATTCTAGAGCCCTCAAACTTGAAATTGCTGATCTTCTATATAAC
>NW_025336087.1:4929512-4989312 GCF_004798865.1 Varanus komodoensis | reverse complement strand
CCCATGGACAACATTCCTCCAGGCTCTCCTGTCCTCCACCATCCCCCAGAGTCCACCCAAGCCCACAGCCACTGCCCCGGTGACCCCATCCAGCCACCTCATCCTCTGCCATCCTCTTCTCCTGTTGCCGGCAATCATTCCCAGTATCAGGGTCTTCTCCAGTGAGTTTTATCTTCTCATAAGGTGTCCAAAGTATTTGAGTTTCATCTTCAGTATCTGGTCTTCTAAACAGCTGTCAGGGTTGATTTATGCCATTGTATTTATTATTATTATTATTATTATTATTATTATTATTATTATTATTATTATTACATTTATATGCCACCCCTTGCCAAAGCCTCGGGGCGGCTTACAACACAAATTTACAAATTTAGTAGAGCTCATACCCAGATAAAATATATGCATAGAACTGCAGCCCAGGTCGGTGTGCCATCAGTGTTTGCTAAGCTGAATGTATGCACTGAAGGGTTTGGCAGGTACCCCGTGTGAAACTTATTCTCATGCTTGCATGGGTGTGCTCAGACTGTATAAAAATGGACACTGTTAGTGGCACAGCAATGGTGCTATCATGAGTACTGTCAAGAACAAGAGGTTATGCGTTATGAAATATCAAAGCAAGTGATAGCCAGTGTGGTGCATGAATATTAGGAGTGGAGACACCTAGACTTTAATCTCCACATAGCCACACAACTCTCTGGATGACATAACCCACCTCACAAGGCTGTTGTGTGCATTAAATGGAAAGGAAGTAGCCAGCCTAAATAATTTGGAGGAAGATCAGAATAAAAATAGAACAAATACCCTTACAAACAGCCAGGAAATAGCTAGCAGAAGACACATCCCAGAGAAGTTTAGACAGGCAGATAAAGATTAAGTGGAAGAGTAAGGAGTGCTTATTGTGCTATTTGTGGGGGAGACCCCCCTGCCTCCAAACTGCTGGGCATGCCTGTCTGCTCTGATTGCATGCAAACCTCAGGGACATGTCAATATACTGCAGCTACATGAAAGCCTCAGTTCACCTTTCCAAACAACTCTGGCACAACACAATAGCACCATTTTAATCAGCATGGAGATTAAATCTGAGTATTTCAAGTTCGACTTTTCCTTTCATTGAATGTAAACAATAAATCTCCTTGGGAAGCCCTTTCCTGCTTCACTTAGCAGCCAACATGAACGTTTCACTTAATCCACTCGTTATAACGTACACACCCTCATCAAGAGATAGACTTCATTTAAAAAGGCAATCTTGTTCCTCTCTTCAGAGATGGCCTACAAAATCCTGTTAAAACAACAACAACTCAGCGATTCACCATGGTTTGTTGACCCTGAAAGTCCCACACTTCATAACCCAACAACTAACTGTGGGTTCTCCTCATGGGCTCTTTGTGGTTAAGAAATCATGACTTGTTCCTGAAGCTGGACTCAGGTGATAAGCCAGCTTTCAAAAACAATTAGTCTTTCAACACGCCGTGGTTCAACAGCAACCCTATTGTGGGATTCTGTGGTGTCTGAGCCCAGACTACAAAACAATCCATGGTGGGTTCCTGGGTCCTCTGCACTGAGACCACTTCCTCCATTTTCTTCTTAACAAGCCTCCTGAGAACCTATGGGGTGTTTTAGGTGTCCTTTTACCCTTAGCAGATTGTTGTATCATTCCAGGCAACTGATCTTACACTGGATAAAATGAGGCTGCAAGGTGAGAGTGGCAAAACAAAGTCCTCGTTGTTCTTGGCAATCTCACCTGTGCCACCAGTTCTAACAGCCCTTCTTGAAGGCTCAAGCAGCACATTGGAGGGACTCTCAATTGTTGGCCACTCCATCTTTATATTAAACAGTAATCCAATTTTTTAAGATTTTTGGAAAAAAATTCTATTCAGATTGGAGAAAGTTCAGAGGCACATACTTCCATGAGTCTGAAATAAGAAGCCCCACCTGGTATCCAGGAGGTAGGGGTGCCTGGCACCAAAGCTCAGCAAGTACCAACTGGTGAAAAAAGCTGTAGGGCTTGCTCTTTTGTAGAGAGTGGCTTACTTACCTCAGACAGGTAAGCAAGCTGGTCCTTCTTTTATTTCTATATACACCTGTGGAAGACAAAATCTTCACAAGTACCAAAGAGCAACTCATGACACCCTACGTTCAGATTGAATTTAGCTTTCTGAAAAGGGGGCAACAAGAGGTGGCTTGTGAAAATGACATAACATGTTATTGAACTCAGCAAATATCTTCTTTTATACAAAGAGGCTTAGACACTGTACATCATCTTGCAAAATTCAGCTCACTTTTTAATCAAGCAATAGGAAAAAGGACATTAAAAATATCTGGAATAGTTATAATCTGCAAGCAAGTCAGTTCTGAGAACTGCTGGCAGTTTCTAAAGCTGCAAATGTTGAAAGAACTCTCCCTTTTCTCTGCCACCCCTTTCCTGGAACCTAAATTAGACCTTATCAAAGTTTTTGCAAAAGCATTCCTAATACTATTGTACTGCAAATCCTGTCTGATCCAACCTTCAAATATTTATGTAAACTGAAATATGTCTGGAAAGAATTCAAAACAAAACAAAATATGCCAGATGATCCCATCCTGGTATGGCCCTGCCTGTTCATTGATATTCACAGCAAAACCTCTCCAACTGGTTCTCAACCATTATGGGGGTGGTTTATTAGCAATAACTTCACAGTCTGTTTCTTTGAGCTCATGGATGGCCTTGCATCCTTCCAAGGGATTTTTGTCTGGGCCTTTCAGCAAAAGTCAGACATATTAGCAGAGAGAGTGGTCAAGAACACGTACAAGTATTTCAAGCTTGGTCCCCATTCAGGTGGTGACCGACACATTGCAAAAAGGAGGGCATGGATTTGGTAGAATTTCTATCTGCTAGCATATATATGTAGACGGAAATGTAGAAATAATCTCTGCTGACTGTATAAAAACACAATACATCTCCCCATAGTGGGAACATCTGTAACAGTGAGCTGTATGCCTGTTCAGTCTGCTTACTGTTCAGGCACTAACTGTTGACAGGAAAATTCAGAGTTGTGCAGGACACCAAGTCACACCATCCCATTCAGATGACTGTCCTGTTTCATCTGGAATGTCTCTAGTGTGGGAGAGCCCTCAACTTGTTCCACTGTCGTGTTGCTCTGACAGTTTTTCCTGGTGTCTGTCCTGAATCTGGTGTGCTGCAGTTTAAGTTCATTACTCTGTGTCCTACCTTGCAGGATGAGTGAGAAGAGGTATTTTCCTCTCTTTGTGGCAGCCTTTGAGGTAGTGCCATCATACCCCCTTGTACTATCATATCCCCTCATTCCACACAATGCTCTTAATTGTAATTGAAGTATTAGATCAAGGTGGGTGCAGTACAGTCGAAAGATTACATTTTTCAGTGCTGGGTGAATGCAAAGAATGGTTGCGTTCACACACCCTGCATTTTAAGGCAAATTTGGTAATACTAACAGCTAATGTTGTATCTTTCCAACTTGGTATAATATCAACTTGGTATAATACCTTGTATTTTGGTATAATAAGACATGACAAGCAGGGCAATTTTTACATTGCTATTTTGCTCCCACAAGCTTCAGAGCAGCCTTTGAAACCTCAAGCCCTCTCCAGCTGAGCAACTTTAACCACCTGCAACAAATGCTCTCTTTAAGTGCTTCACCCAAAGAAAATGGCTCCCTTGTTTGCATTACGGGGCCTACTAGCCCAGAGAGTCAACAACTATCTTTCAGTTAGGCCCTGAGTTTTGAAAAATGGTATATCCCCCTGCCGCCCCCCCCAAAAAAAACCCCATCCAGCATGAACATCTGGATAATGAGTTTCCCTCTGTGGAGATAATCTTGAGGTAGGAAATGCTTATATACCACAGTTTTCCAAGGCAAGGTGAGTATTTGTTCTTTGGCCAGTGTGTGGATTATAAAAGAGCAGCTGCACCATCTGTGTACTTTATGAAGTGAATAATTCCCCACATGATGCTTCCTTCAGTATAATACACGTGTGCTTTCCTACATGACAAGTGTCTCCAGGAAGAGATCTGGACAGAACACAATGCATACTCAAATTTAGATAATGGATATTCCCAACGGTTCTCTGAAGTAGCAATATTTCCTCCCTGCCATATCTTCCATCAGTAGACCGTTTCCCTCCCACAATGTCTGCACAGCCGGTACAGTGCAAGTCAATTACTTCAGCCCAGTTCATAAGCACCAACCATAGGAAAGCAGTTTACTGCTGAAGCTACTCCTGGAGTAAACATTCGCCCTCCAAAATGAGGACAGATGCAAGGAAATCCTCAGAATGGTTTTCTCTTGAGAATTTGGGTATAAAAGTGGGTTTGGGGGAGGAAAAACATGGATTTAGGAAGCACCTCAGAGAAAGAGTTGCCAAAATTCCAGTGAAGCCATGTGATTAGGGTTTCAATCCTGTACCCATATTTCCCGGGGATGTGCCACATTGATCCAATGGGATATGCTGTTGAGTTTCCTTTTGAGTGGACATGTACAGGATTGTGTTTTAGGTTGCAATACTATACACTCCTACTTGAGAATAAGTTCCACTGAATCCAAAAGGACTGACTTCCAATAGATACGGATGGCATTACACTGTAAGGGCACAATCTTGTCTGTGTTTAAGAAATAAATAAATAAGCTTGAAACTCCTGCAATGTCTCATGCTGGGAACTGTAGGCCATTTTTCTGTTTAAACTTGTATGGGATTGCACATTCAAAGTCTTAATCACTGCTTAATTCTTATTTGTTAGGGTTACCCATTTATAATTCCGTAACTTGTGGCCCTTGGACAGAACAAGGAGAAAAGCCAAGGAGCCTGCCATGTCCCAGATGTTCAGGAATGGACTGTGGAATAATCTGGCAAGTCAGGAACAGAACCAGAGTTGGCCAAGGAAGGAAAAGGGGAGATGCCAAGCAGGATTCTTGTATATTAGGCAAGAATTGGTTATGGACTGGACCCTCTAGGTTTAAAAGTTTATTGGCTTTTCAAACCTCACTATTGCTTGCCTATATGACAAAACAGTTTTACTGACTGAATGGATAAAATGCTAGCTTACTGGTCAGCCCATTTCAGGGAGGCCTGAATTGGCTTATTTCTCGTCTGCATTCAGCAATTAGAAAAAAGGCTGGCACAACATAGCTGAGACCTAGTATGAGTATTCCTACTTGACCCTAGCAATTTATTTGTATTAAATATAGGTCCAGGCACTTCAAATTACTTTATTTTGATCTGAGCAATAACTCACTGTATTTGGTCTAGCTCACTTTGGCATGGCATAGCTGCTCACTTTCTTTTCCAAGTTTCTCCAGTGCTTGAATTTCCTTTGAAACCTTATGAAAGCTTCAGATTGGGCAGATTCAGTGCAGTTAATTTGTGCCATGTTGATATTTTGTATTTCTTCCTTTAAAAAAGAGGGAAAGGGACATCCTCACCCCAACTCATCCCCAAAGGAAAAGGGCAGTCATGCATTTAAATGCAAGCATTCAAGCACCTGGCAAAAACAGAAAATAAATCCTTAATGTGCTTGCTATAATTTTTGTAAGCACTGGACTTAACTGCAAAAAGCAACTACTACCATCTGCTCACAGATGTATGAATCAATCTGCCCATGAAATGTAGAAAGAGGAACCCACCCAACTATTAAGAGGCTGTATCAGAGGAAAGCAAAAGTTTGTGCAGCTAACACAACACACAGCTTGCCAAAATCATCTTGCTCTAATTCCCTTGTCAGCAAAAGCCACTTTAGAAGAGAACTATTAGCTCGTGATTTGTTTACTTGATGTCCAATCTACACCCTCCCCCTCCATCCCCTTCTAGCAGTTTCATCATTCTAATATTCCTTGGGCTTCTTTCCAGCCCTCCAAACACTATAAAGAAATGCTGTTGAGAACACAATAAGCAAAAACAAATCAATGCATGTGAATGGCCACAAAAATCATGTTGCTTATCTTGCGCCCTGGAACATGAAGCAGCTGCTGACTTTTTCACAAGGAAAGAAAACAGAGCACCCTTTGCTGTCCCCACTGCTGTGCGCATGCTTTGCCGGTTCATGGAAGCCGCAGCTGATTCCCCCGGCCCGGCCCCGCCCCGCCCCCCTTGGAATAAGGAAGAAACAGAGCTGATGTTTTTCCTCTCAAGATCGTCCCACATCCTTCCTGAAGCAGGAAGAGCAGGTGAATGGGATGCAAGGCACTTGTGCTTTTTTCTGCCTGACATTATCTGTTTTATTCCATGAGTTTAATGGGAACAACAGCACCCGTAGGATTTGCCTGGCAAGGAATCGATGAGAAAGATCTACTACAGCTTTGATAGGAGTAGGGAGCCTATAGATTGCACTTTCATTGCATTTCCCACTGATCCTTTTCTTGTCATCTCCCCCTCACTGCAACCGATCCCTTTTCTTACATTTAATTCATGTTCACAGCGATATATCCTTTTATCCTTGCAGCAACCTTGTGAAGTAGGTCAGGCTAGAAGATAGCGACTGCCAAGGCTTGCAGTAAGTTTCATGGATGACTGGGGATTTGAACCTGGTTCACCCAAGTCCTGGTCCAACACTCTGACCACTATACCACACTGTCTCTGCTACTTATAATGACTGCCATCCATTCCAGTTCAGTTGCCCTCCCTTTTTTTCACCCTTCCCTCCTCCCTTCCTCCCACAGTATAACTGCAAGGGGAAAGGGTAGACTCCATAGCCTATAAAAAATTGCATCAAAAAGATAAAACCAACAAGAAAAAGTATTCACCGGCTGATGAAAAGGGAAAGGGAGGATAATGGCGTCCATCTTTCAAGTTTTTTTTAGTTTGTTTTTAGAGGGGTTAGCCATTGTAGAAATACCTTGTGGATGTAGCAGTAATGGTGGAGTTAGTATCCTGAGCTGAAGACAGTCTTTGGAAACCGAGCATATGTCCAGCACAGGACTGTTGCTTAACATTAAACAGGATTTAATTTTGGGGAGAAGAGAAAGTTTTGCCATTCTTGCCATCTATTTTGTCACCGAAGACCTTCAAACAATAACAAGGAGAAATTCCAGTGGGTTTCCCCAAGTTCCAACAGGGCCGCAATGGCAGCTTACTGAGAAAAGCATCATAAACCATTTTGACAGTATTCCCTACACACAGAAGTTCTGTCAAGCGATGCTTGCATGCGAACTGTGCATGGTGGTTACA
Organism: Varanus komodoensis; assembly: GCF_004798865.1. Lineage (NCBI taxonomy): Eukaryota > Metazoa > Chordata > Lepidosauria > Squamata > Varanidae > Varanus > Varanus komodoensis. Next base: position 4,982,136 of record NW_025336087.1, on the reverse strand, counting down.
CTGGCGTGTCCATGAGCACACTTCTGTGTGTACGTGTAAAATACAATGGACCAATGGCTCAGTTTTTTCCACACCAGCAGCAATTGGTATTAATCAGCATGAGCAAGCAGCACGTCTTCAGAACCGCTCCTTTTGTTGTGCCAAACAGCTCTGGTGTAGACTTGCATGCACAAAGCAGCTGTTGCTTGTGTGCAAGGCACCCCGTCACATGCAAAGGGCAATTTGCTGAATCAGGCCACATATCTCCAAGCATTGCAATGTTTGTTCCTGAATTTGTTGGAGCCTGAGAAATACTCAATGTGTTGTTCTGGACTGCAGAGTCTAGAAAAAGAGATCTGAAGTTTTCACCATTTGCATAAGACAAACAGATTGCTCAGTTTTCCTGCTTCCTCTCTCACAGTGTATTGGCCTCCTCCAAGTCAAGCAATCCACTTCAAAGTTTCATGTGGAATATGATGCATGTCAGCCCAACCTTTAGGAAGGCTGAGATAGCTGCATAAGGCAACACATTCCAGGAGGCAGGCTGGTGGCATCAGCCCCCACAACCATTCCTGCTGGGTCCACTTTCTGCCCCATAAGTGAGTTGGATATTCTTAGGTGTGCTGGTAGATGCTGTCGTATGACCAATGTTGAAGTAAACTTCAACTACTAGTCTAGTTGGATTCTACACATGCGTTGGGTTAGGTCTGGGCAAGTAGCTCCTACCCAAGAGACTACCCAATTGAATTTACTAATGGGACAGTTGGAGAGAAATTCACTTTGTTTCTGTGTATCTGGGTGTGTTACATTATGCTCTGAAGAGTATACCTGGGGTTGATTCACATTATCCTTACAATACCCCTCCTCACAGAGAGTGACTTGGTCACAAAGCTTCAGGGCAGAGCCATAGGCATCCATAAAGTGCAAACCCAGAGTCAGCAGCCGGATGTCAGAGGCTGAGGGGTCAGTAGCCAGCAGGAATCAAGCTCAGAAATGACCCCAGAACTAGAAGCCAGAAATGTAAGAGGTATTGGGTCTCTGTGGACTTTGGTGTCACTTTCACATTCCCAACGAAAGCATGAGCTCTGAATCCACTTGTCAGATAGCCATTAACTGCAAAGCAAAAGTGACTTTACAACAAGACATGATTGTGATAAAATTTGCATTGGAGAATAATGTGAATATTGTCACACAAATGAGGCAAGAATGGCAGGAGGATGACATTAATAGAATGAATTATTTTTAGTCCTTACGTAGTGCTCAGGGGTGGTTCAGGAAGCAACAACACTTGAACCATCCAATAAAAACAATCTAATTAAGTTGGATTTCCTGACTGAGACAGATGCTAAGGATAATATAGAGTATAAGATAACAACCATTAAGAAATCCCAGTTCCTGATCATTTTGTCAGCTGCTGCTTCAAGGAATATGTTACAAACATGGTAATTATCAAAGTCAACTCAAAGAGGGCAAAGTCCACAAAAGAAACATGGGTTTTAAAGGGTTGGTTTTTGGTTTGTTTTTACAACAAACCTAACACCTGGAGCTAACTCACTAGAGATGATTAAGATTAGAAAGGTTCCAGAGGAGGGCAACAAAAATGATCCAGGGTTTGGAAACACTGCCCTATGAGAAGAGACTGAGAGAACTGGGCATGTTCAGCCTTGAGAAGAGAAGACTGAGGGGGGACAAGATATCGCTCTATAAGCACCTCAAAGGTTGTCACAAAAAGGAAGGTCAAGATCTCTTGCTGCTGAAACCAGAGTGTAGGACACAGAATAATCAATTCAAGCAGTGACAACCCAGATTCAAGCTAGATTTCAGGAAAACTTTCCTCACTGTCAGTTCAATATGACAGTGGAAACAGCTGCCTAGAGAGGTGGTGGGCTCTCCCACACCAGAGACATTCAAAAAGAAACTGAACAGCCATTTGAGTGGGATGGTGTAAATTGGTATCCTGGAACAACAGGGGGTTGGACCCAATGACCTTCATGGCCCCTTCCAACTCTATTAATACTTTTAAGATTAGGTAGAGATGTTCTCCCATCTGTCTCTTTCAGTGTCTACACCTGCAGGGGGTCTCCATCCTCTGGAGGGTGTTAATATAACTGGTATGCTTGGAAGCAAGCTGGATCAGGATCTGGTGGAATCTGGACAGGCCATGACCCACCAGGAAATAGATCTTGTGGTTGCGGTAGATTCTATGATGGAACTTGGAGCCAGTGTGCAGCTCCAATATGGAACGGCACATGCCATGTTTGGGATCACTAAGAAATGACTCAAAAAGAAAGCAGCCAATGTAAAAACAGCTTTACACTGAAGGTACCATGGACAGCTTTGGTCACTGAGCTCCCAAAAGGATGTTGTACAGCTGTAGAAGGTACAGAAACGGTAATCAAAATAATCAAGAGGCTGAAACAACTGCTATGAGGAAAAGCTGCAACATTTGGAGCTTCCTAACTTACAAAAAGGATGTGTATGAGGTGAGGGTATTATAAAGTCACACAAAACTGAGCATTATGTAAAAAGTGAATAAGCTGAAGTACTTTCTCCTAGCTCATAATACTAGAACCCCAAGTCATCTAACAAAGTTAAATGGTGAGGGTGAATTCAGGACAAATACAAGAACTTCTTCACATGTTGCATAGTTACACTGTGGAATTCACTACTACAGGATGAAAAGACAGTTACTAACTTTGGTTGCTATGTGCCATCAAGTTGTCTCCAGCTTATGCTGATACTATGAATGAAAGCCCTCCAAAATGTCCCTTCTTTCACAACCCTGCTCAGTTCTTGTAAACTCAAGGCTGTGGATTCCTTTATGGAATCCAGATATCTTATATTAGGTTCTCTTCTTCTTCTGCCTTTGACTTTTCCTAGCATTATTGTCTTCTTTAGCAAGTCTTGCTTCCTCATGATGTGCCCAAATTGCAACAGCCTCAGTTTCATCAGTTTTACATGCAGGGGAAATTCTGGCTTCATTTGATTTCAAACCCACTTCTTTGCACATCTGTCTAGAGTATTTACAAAGCTCTCCTCTGGCACTATGTTTTGAATGCATCAGTTTTCTCTTGTCATCGTTTTTCATTGACTAGTTTTGATACGCATGCATAGTGTGGCTTGAAAAAGGGGACAGATGAATTCATGGAGGATAAGGCAATCCATAGTTACTATTGGCTATAAATTATCTCTAGTATTAGAGACATTATGCCTCTGTATGCCAGTTGTTGGGAAACTTGAACATACCTGCACTCTATGAGGGGCTGCCCTTAAGGCTGGTCTAGAAGCTGGAGCTAGTATAGAACACAGCAATTCAGCTGTTGTCAGCAGCTTCCCCTTTTCTTCATGTAAATGCTGAAAAAACTGCATGGGAGCTGCTGAGAGCGCTGTCTGGGTGCTACTGGATCGGGTTTAAGGTTTTGGTACCAGTGTATCAAGCACTGAACTACTTGGATATGTGAGAGAGCACCTTCTTTCTCACAAATCTGCCCAGTCACTGAAGTCATCAGATACCTCTGGTGTGACTGGAGACCATCCAGAGAAGGTGTGTCATGAATAGGGGCCTTCATCACCTCTGCTCTCTGAATTTTTATCCTTTTACTCTCCCAGGACTGATTATTTCTGCACACACTTCTTTTTTACACAGAGGTCCTTAGCAAGCTGAACAATGTCTAGTAAAAAGCAAACAGAATGGATAATACTATTCTCTTCCTTCCTGTCATGCCTCAAAGACAAAGAGAGCAAATTTACTTATTTATTTAAAACACTTTGTTCACATGAAATAACAATGTGGTAGAAAATGTTGTAGTAAAATATAGCTTGACTCTGAACAGAAGTACTTGCTGATTTTTTTACTGGTGCTAATCGCATAAATAAATCAAGCTTGGATAGCACTCTTGGATAGACTTTCATTAGCTCAAGCCAGTATGGCCAATGGTCAGAGCTAAGGGAGGACCACAAGTTTGCCACCTCTGCCCCAAATAAATAAATGTGTGTGTCTATACTTATCTGTTAATATAATCAATCTATTCCCCCACTTCTGTCATTTGATCATATTCCACCCCTGTCACATGGCACCTTTCTCATCTCTCAGGGCAATGTGCAACTTGTGTGCCACACAGTCATGTGATGTCTGTCTGTGCACAGGGTTCAAGACAGAAAGGTCAGAGTCAGAGAAGTCATCAACATCAAGTCATGCAAGTAACGGGAGTGGCACAAACCCTTTTGCCTAGCTCAAAAGTTTAGTTGTGCTGTTTTATTCCACAGAGCACCATCTCCTGTTTGAGGAGATGAAGAACAAGACAGCATCCTCTTCCATTCCATATACAGAAATTGTCTGGTTTGATAGCTGAATTTTGAACATTTGTGATGGAACAGCATGCACCACCACACCCGAAGGCAGCAGCTAGCTGAGTGGGCACAGGATGGACCACTTGGCATGTAGCTCCCTCTTCTAACACTACGCTGTCACCTTTCAGCCTCTGTTGCCTCAAGTGGCCAACACAGTCAGCTCTGCAAGAGAACATTCATTATCAGAATGTTGTTGATCTGAAACTTCTAGTTGTATGGACCTCCTGTGTCTTTTAGATTCTCTGATCATGCCACTTCTTAGCTGCAGCTTCAGGCATAATCCTATGCACATTTAGATGGAGAAAAGGGCCACAACTCCCAGCATGCCCCTGCCAGCCATGCTCAGAATTGCAGGACACGTTTCTGTCTAAATGTGCCCAGGATGTCACCCTTAATTTGAAATGAAACTATTCTGGAGGCCCCTTTCTCTTTATCCTACTTGGCAATGAATTTCTGGCAATGGACTCAGAGCAACAAGAAGAGGCTGCGTATAGACTGGATACCGAAGTGTGTGGGCCAGTCCTAGTGTCAAATGCTTTCCCTGAAAGATGATCCAATGATAAAGAATCCTATTCTACCAGCCGACATGAACTTTGCAAGGGTCCATGTTCTACCTTTGCAAGGCCAGTCTACCTACTTCTACTCTGAGCTACTGTAAAATTCAAATTTTGCAACCTATATTTTAAATGTATAGTTCCAAGTTGTGTTGGAATCAGGCCTGCTGCTGGCAGAAAGAATGTTCCTTCTAAGTTTGCCCCCATACCCAAGTTTCTAACTACATCATTCTGGTTGGCCTGTCTCCTGAATCAGTCACCTGAATTTCCTGGGCCTGGGCCTGTCCGCCTGGTTGTTTACAAGCCTATCTTGTTTTAATCCTGCCCAGAGTCCTCCTTCACATGATCCTCTACCTTGATCCAGTTTCACTTTCTAGCAAGACCAATCTGCCAAGTTCCTTATATGGCAAATTAGTTCCCATAAACTTGCCCTAAACTTCAACTTACCGGATACATCCCTGGGTAGTTTGAATGACTTGGATGTACTACATGGAACACACAGTGGAGTGATTCTTCCAAGGTTGTTCTCATCTTAGAAAATCAAATGAAAAGAATCTCACAACTGCATACCCTATAATTTTAGCCAGATTTTCATTCACATGTTACAAGCACTCCATTTCGAATCCAGATTTCATCAAACTTTGAGTAGACCCATTGAAATCCATGGAACTAGTTTTGCTAAAGTTATGAGTCTGAGCCCCACACAAGCCATTATCAAGAAGACAGAAGAAGACAAGGAAGGAGGAGGAAAAGTAATAATCTATAGAACTTAAGTCAGTCATGACTAAATTAGATCCCATGTATTTCAATGTGCCTCCTACAATTACGACACAAAATCTGGCCCCTAAAGTATATTAGGGTAAGAGTTGCTGTACTGTGATGCCTTAGGTGTCAGACTAAGCAGAAAAGCCTTTCTCAACCTACTGTTCTCCATATGCGTTGGACTACAGCAACTCTCATCATCCCCAGCCATCAAATCAGGTGGTGTGTTAGTTGAAGACAATGGACTGAGTCGTAGACCAGTCCATTTAGAGGGCACCAGGTTTATTTATTTATTTATTTATTTAGGATATTTATGTGCCGTCCTTTGCAAAAACCTCAGGATGGCTTACAAAGATAAAATACAAATATCACCAAACATAAATAAATTATCGACTCAATCTGGCTGCGGTTAAAATATAATGGTAAAAATACAATATTAAAACTTATGAAAATGTTGATCAAATAAAAAGGTCTTAACCTGGTACCGAAAAACATATAATGACAGCGCCAGGTGGACCTCTCTGGGGAGCGCATTCCATAGTCGGGCCGCCACCACAGAGAAGGCCCTCCTCCAGGTACTCTGTCTCCTGTCTTTCACAGAGGGTTCCCGGAGGAGAGCTTCTGCTGCCGATCTCAGGGGGTGGGAGGGCAAATAGGGAAGAAGGCGTTCCTTTAGGTATCCAGGTTGGAGAAGGCAAGATCAAATTTTATTTTATTTATTTATTAAAACATTTTTATGCTGCCCCATTCGCCGAAGCCTCGGGGCGGCTCACAACAATAAATTCTGAGCCCCAAGTTTACAAGGACCAGTTACAACCTAATCCGCCTCAAAAAGTTGAGGTGATACCATGTGTAGGCGAGGGAGAAACTTTCATGTCACACTGGTCCCATTGAAGGCGGATTTCAGTATCATCATCATGTACTGTATGTGCTGTTGGCCTGAACCACCTATTTCTGGCAGCATTTCAGTTTCGAACAAATTGTACTGAGGTGTATAGATAAGATTGTTCACTCGGCTCAGCCTTCTGTCACTCAGAAAAGGTTTAGACTTCCTGTTTCCTTGAACAATGTATTTCTTATAAGAAAACAGAACAGAAAATTCAGCCCTGCTTCTTTGTGAGTGTGTTTTTCAAATAAAATAGGAGTTCAAGTTTAGGGAGTACAGTAGTATTAAGCATAGAATTTTGCTTCAATTCTCCTTTTGTATGAAAATAATAAGGTGACAGTTTGGAATGCTATGGTTGATCAAAATCTAAACACACCAGGGAATAGCATAAAACTTGAAAACAATCATTTGTGATTAATAAACTGATAGTGCAACCTTCCTAGAGTCCTATTAAAATACAAAATGTTGAGTTTGATGCATCGCACAAGGAATAAAACTTTATTAATTTGAACAGCTTATTTTAAGCATCCTAATGAGGTTGGACCACCCATGTGCTTGGAAAAAGCCAGGATTTACAGCTAATGCTTTTATGGTAAGTCCCCTGTGATCTTCCTTATGTTTATCTTAATAAAATACCTTCCTTGTAGCTCTTTTTTCTTAGCTGGTTTCTTAAGTGTTCATTGCAACAGGGGAATATATAATCACTGCTTTCTGTACAAAAGAAGATGAAGAAAAAGGAAAATCAAGATCTGTTTTGTTGATAATGAAAAGAATACAACTGTGCATCGTGACTCTGGAAGTTTCTGAAGCCAGACATTCTCAGATGTGGCTTGCAGTAACGTGATCTCCCTCGATGAAAGATAATGTCTTTTTGTCCAGTTCTGTGCTCAACTGGGGAGAGTTCTGCTAGGGAGGCAGCATTCCCACTGCCTGCCTTTACTTTCATGGCTCTGTCCTGTGATGTTTGCTGACATTTGAGCCTAGATCACCTGAGAGGGGAATTGCACCTCATCTTTGATGTCTCCCACACCATTTCCCTAATTTAGACTTTTTGGAGCAGCATGGCATTGCTTCATATATTTATGTATTTGCTTATTTGATTTATTTTCCACCTTTTTCTTCTGTAAGGAACTCAGAGCAGCTCACACTATTTTCCTCCTCCAGCTCTCACTCTTACCCCCACAACAACAACCCTGTGAGGTAGGTTGGGCTGAGAGTCTGTGTCTGGCCCAAAGTCACCCAGTTGGCTCCATGATTGAGTGGGGACTAGAACCCAGATCATCTGAGTCCCAGTCCCGTGCTCTTAACCACTACACCACACTTACTCACCCATCCCTTCAGTGACTGCACACTAGCTCAAATCCATTTGGGAAAGTCACTCAGTGGGAAAAACTTGCAAGAAAGGGACAATGTGAATCAGCTTTTAGTATGGTGAGGATGTAGAAAGAATGGCCACTATATTGCACATGGTACCTGTCAGCAAGTCCAAGATCAGAAGTGAAGTGAATAAGGTACGTGCCAGAAGACATCCCCTGCCCACCCCCAGAATTCAGATTTTTAACCTCACTGAGATACATGAGAAATGAGAAAGGCAGAGCATACACTTGGTCATTGTTAATTTCATTTCTATAACAATAGCCAAAGATCCCTGAATTATTAAGTTGGAACCACTTATTCCAAACAATACAATTCAAGAATACAAATGCAATAAAGCTGTACAAAATCCCTGTACAAAATTTAGACCAGTATTAAAGCGATTTGGGGAACTAAAGAAAGGTCAGCTGCAGGGTCCCCCAGTGTAGCAGCTCCAACTTATGCAGGCTTGGGGTTGGGAGGCAGGTGGAAAGGCTTATTCTTCCTTGAACAGCATCTTTCCCCCAAGGCAGCCCCTCCCTCCCAAACTGCATCTCTACCCTTCTTATGAGCTTTCTGAGGGCGGGGAGCAAATGAATGACTCCGTGTTGATGCAGCAGTGCCTCGTGAGCCTACTGGGCTGAAGCGAAGCTAGCATCCTGTTTTCACTGCTTGTCTACCTATATTCTGACACCACATCCTGCCACACACCCCTACACACACGTGAGCAGAAACGAGTGGCCTGCCTGAACTCAGGCTGGTCTCCTGCTACCACAACATCTCTTGCTCCATTACACAACAAAGCTGGCTATTTCTGTGACATAATAATAAATTACGAGCGCTGCAGCCTGCAAAAATAGCATTTCATGTCTTAGTGTTCTTTTAACTTAAGGGTGGAATGCCCTTGGACCTATGCCAGCAGGTCATCAAGACCCCAGCATGTACGGCACAATTTAGCGTCTGCTTTCACCTGCACGTTCTTTCCTAGTGGTAATCATGTTCCAGTCGTTTCCACAGACAGATTTATCCATGCTTTGTTTGTACTGTGTACTGTGTGAAGCACACAGTTTGTTCACTTTTTGTTTGTCACCAATGTGACCAATGCATTTTGGTCTTGTAACTGGTCCATCATGTGTTCCCATCTTTCGAGGACTTGATTTTGGTCCTCTTCAAAGATCTGAACACAGCTCAAACTATGAAAACAAAGTAGATCTTCAGTGCAAAGATGGAAGAATGAGCAGCATGGAGGGCTCTGACATCACCTGCTACCTGGCCCTTTTTGAATGGAGTTGCCAGGAATTGAATATGCAGTCTTCTGTTTGTAGGACAGATATTCTGTCACTGAGCTCTGGCTTTCCCTCTCCGAAGAATTCATCTCTGCAGTACTTAAGTGCGTAATTACCTGATCTGGGATATTCCATGGTCCAGTCTGGAAATGCTTCACTGTATTATCAAGTGAGTGTCCTAGAATGGCTAGAATAGCCTTCTCCAGTCTGGTACCTTCCAGATGGTACCAGAATTCCAACTCCCATCAACCCCAGCCAACAGGGTCAATGGTCAGAAGCACTGGAAGTTGTAGTTCAAATACCTGGAAGGGAGAGCCAGTGTGGTACAGTGGTTAAGAAAGTCCACTCTATACGACTCTGGTGCGCCCGCAACTGGAGTATTATGCTCAGTTTTGGGCCCCTCATTACAGGAAGGATATAGCCAGGTTAGAGTCAGTGCAGCGTAGGGCCACAAGGTTGGTGGCTGGTTTGCAGGGGATGGGGTATGAGGCAAGACTGAGGGAACTGGGTCTCTTCAGCCTGGAGAAGAGGAGACTCAGAGGGGATATGTTGGCGACATGCAGGTATGTGAGGGGATGTCACACGGAGATGGGTAGAGACCTGTTCTCCCCCGCAGAGGAAGGCAAGACGCGCTCCAACGAAGCAAAGCTCAGGGAACCAAGGTTCCATTTGGATGCCAGGAAGCACTTCCTGACAGTTAGGACCCCGAGGGTGTGGAATGGGCTTCCATGAGAGGTCGTTGAGGCCCCATCAGTGAGGGTGTTCAAGGATAGGCTGGACATGCACATGGTGGGCATGTCATGAGCGGAGCTGGCTGGAGCCAGGGGTCAGACTAGATGGCCCAGGAGACCCCTTCTGACTTGCTCTGTTTCTATGTTTCTGAAGTGGGTCTGGGACTCAGGAATTTTGGGGTCTAGTCCCTGCTTGGCCATGGAGCCAACTGGGTGACTTTGGGCCAGTCACAGCCTCTCTACCCAACCTACCTCACAGGGTTGTTGTTGTGGGGATAGGATTAAGAGCAGGAGGAGGATAATTAAGTAAGCTGATTTGAGCTTTTTTGTAAGAAAAAGATGGAATGTAAATGGGAAAACTCAGCTAAAATGTTAGCATTCTCCCAGGTCAGAATTTTAAACAACATTTTGTGTACATGCACTGTGTGCTTGGCAGACCAAACATCCTGTCAGATTCTTTGTAGGAACATGCACAGGACTTTTGAAATGTCTCTCTTTTGGTCTTACTGAAGCTTTTGTCAGTAGCTGTGAAGTCAGACAGCATGAAATACAAAGTCAGCTGCTTTATAGGTACAAGTACAAATATTCTTTAAATGTCAACACTCTGGTCTTAATTCAAACTGTGGTTGATTGCTGTGAACTTATGTGACCAAACCACCTGAGCAAGCAGCCTTTTGTTTAATGAACCTCTTTTCTACTTGGGTCAATTCTCACAATTATTTCTCACAAAGACTTTATGTGGTTATTGTGTGCCCCGTTCAAAATTAAGCCACTACAAAACCTGCCTAAAGGGATTCTCCAACCTGTAATCTTAGTGGCTCACCACAAATGGACAGAGTGAAGGCCTCTCAACAGTCTTGGCCTGGTAATTCACAGTAGGAATTAAATTAAAGAATTTTTGACTACATTATGTTAACTCCTCAGTGAGAGCTGCTGGGGCTCAACCTTATCTATGATCCTGTGCTTATGTTTTGTGACACAGAAGCCCTCCCCTTTGTCTATAGGTTGTAGAGTATACATATCCCTGTAACTTGTAGGTGCCCCCATCATCCAAGGTGAAGTAGGTTGCTATGAGAGACAGAGCAGTGGTGGTACTATGCTTGCAGAACATTTTTCCCAAAGAGGGAAATTTTCTTTTCCTTTTGGCACCAAAGACTTTTTGATTTGCTCAAGCACTTTAGATATAATATCAGTTTTGATTACGGTTTTATGCTGCTTTTCTGATTTTGTGAGCTTTCTGTTTATCACATTTGTTTCTATTACCATTGAAATAATTTTACTCTTGACTGTAAAATGCCATGTGAACATGACTGAAAGGTAGTATAAAAATACATCCGATCAGGAAACCAACAAACTTTCTCAGTGGGGTGTGGTGCTTTGCACATGTTTGAGGACACTCTTTTGTTTATAAGTGCTGTAAAAGTCCTTGTGTGGGAAAGACATGGAGTTTAAAAATTACACTGTCCCCAACTTAAAGTTACCATGTTCTGCAGCATTAAGACATAGACATTTCTGGAAACACACATAGTACCTTTGTACATATGTTATTGAGATTCTTCCTGAGATGCATTCCTAAGAAAATTCCTGACATTTCAGAAAGAAAATAATGTGGGAAGCAAAAGAAGTCCATTGGCTTCCCAGAGCCAGCTCCTTCAGCTGAAGAAGTAATGCTGAGATGTCATAAGGTCAACTCAAGTTAGTAACTCTACCCCTTTGTGGAGTGTGGAACTGCTTTGAATATCTGAAATGACATTCGCAGGATTATTCACATGACCGTATTTAGGGGCCAAGGTGTGCAATCCTTCCTATGAAGGGTGATGTCACTGTTTCAGCAACTACCCATTTTCTAATTCACTATCTCCCTGCAAAGCATTGGGAAATAAGTTGAACAGTGAAATGATGTAACAGGGACAAATTAATAATAATTTTAAACACCAGGATCTGAGTATTTGGTGAATCTGTCAATAAGCTGTGATAGCTGCTGCTAATTTGTTAATATGCAACTGCTTTGAAATATCATGGCATTTGCTCAGAGCAGTTCCCTGTTGAATAAGAGGACGCTAACTTGTGTGTATGTTCCTTGTATCTGAGAACTGTTTTCACTGCACATTTTAGATATAGGAGATGTTTTATGTGGATAAATCTAAACAGTCCAAGCATATACAATGTGAGTGCTACCCTGGTGCATCATGGAGAAAGTATATCAAAGCTGGCCCTACCATTAGGTAGAATGAGGGTTGTCTCAAGCAGTGGGAGGGGGGAGTTCACAAGATGTTATGGGACACAGCTGTGTGTGCCATGCAGATAGCTCTATATCCCTCAAGCTCACCTGTTGTCCTCAGGTACAGTGAATGATGCTGTCTGGACCAGTCTTCAGAGTGAACTGCCAATCTAGTTTGCTTCTTATATAAAATGGTGGAGGCATCATCTTGTTCTTTAGCTCATGCAGCCAAGTGTCTTGGACCAGTCCTGACCATCATGGAGGGTGCTTGCACTCATATCCTGCTTGAGGCTTCACAGGGACAACTGGCTGGCCACTGCATGAACAGAATGCTGGACCAGATAGGCTTTTCATCAGATCTAGCAAGGACTTCATCTGTTCTCAGTGGTCACAATCAACTGGACACTTATGAGGAGGAAATGCATCACCAAAAAGGGAGAGTGATTTGAGCTTTGGCATATGCTATTGCATTGGCATGGATGACAATTTAGCAGTATCTATTATAATTTGAATAGAAATATGGTACTTTTCACCATTCTGTGGAAGGCCATAACCAGATGACCTATGGCTTGCCCATTCAACCAGCTGTGCAGGTGCCAAGTGTGAATGGGCAATTGTTCTTATGGGTTATTATCTTTAAATAATTCTTCAAATCAAAGGCAGTAGTCTGGCAGCCCTTTAGTTACAGGGCTGTCCCTTGTCAAGTAAGATATTTGACCATCTGGTCCCCACAGTTTCCTTCTAAGAATATATAAACTCAAAGCACCACAGAATTTCTGCTGCATGATGTTTAAAATTATCCTGAAAAATCCCCATTATATGAGGAGTTTTGTTTAGGGTGTTCTTGTTTTGTTTTTTAACTGAGGCAAATGCTTCTATTTGTGCTGCACTCAAAACAGACACTTTCTGAATTAGAAGCAAATGAGGGAACTGATCTGTCGAAAGCAGAATCAAGAGAAATTGTGGTAAGGGGTGGCTCTTGATGCCATGCTGTTTTCCAGACTCCTTTAAAGCAAGGGTGAAGAATGGGCTTAAGTCAAATAGGCTTCTGAGGGTGTTGTGCCCTCGAACACATGCAAACACCTTATCGAGTCCTACTGGCTCTCCTTTCAAGGACTCCGAGAAGGCATCTGCCACTCACAATGGCTCCTTGCTTACTGCCGCATTCCAAACACTCACACCTCACTTAATACAGTAACAAAGCCAGCTTGGCTGCCGCACAGCCTAGAATGTGCTGTTACAGCTGTGAAGTAGCTAACTTTGGTGGCCATATATCATGAAGGCTTTGTTCGAGGGACTCCTCAGAATAGCTTCTTGCCATGAGGCCATTCGCTGCCATGCCTACAAAGAGGCAACTGCAAATAAAAGATCCTGGCTAGGATTCCATATAGAACATGCTAATACAAAACTTAAAGGAGGTAGAGGAGAGTAGGGGTTGTCATGCAGAGACACTTGGTGAGCATTCATCCAAACAATCACATATTTAGCCATTGTCAAAGTGAGTCAGTCTAAAAATGATGGACCGACCCTCCCCAACCTAGCACCTTCCAGATGTGCCGAACTACAATTCTTGGTATCTTCCAGCCAGCAAGTGGGTGGGGAATGTATTAAAGAGAGCATGGAATGGCCATCGAGATGCATTTGTCCTTTCTGAATGGATATAGGAAAACAACGGAAGATTTTAGGGACCATTTTCAAATCACAATACCTGCAAGTGTAAGCCCTGGGCAGGGTGGTGCTGGTTAGAAAAGTACTCCAAATCAAAAGGATTTCTCACAGAGAAGCAGCTGCTATGATCTCTGCACAACTATTTCTAGGAATCATCTCCAAATATGGAAAGCCACCAGACTGCCATTTTAAAAGCTTTAAATTACATTAGATTACATAATCAACTATAGGGACCATCTACAAATACGGAGATCGCACTTGTGGGGTCCTTAAATGCCAGTGCTCACTTCCAGGCTTACAGACCAAATATACCAAAGAACCCAATTTCACATATACTCTGCAGTAATGGCCTCTCCTTCCAAAGGGCCATAATATTCAGCTGTCCTTCCAAAGAGCCATGGGAATACATTGGAATGAGACAAACAGCCCCCCACCCCCAGGAAGTAGCAGGAACCCAAATATTCCACAAGTGCCTTGAGGTCATGCCCCCAAACATGTCAAAAGTCCCCATGCCACTCAACAGCAATGGCCTCTCTTTCTGAATGACCATATTTAGCTGACATTCCCAATGGCTAAAGGAATGCATTGCACAGGTAAAAGCAGCCCCACAGAAAACAACAGGAACCCCGGTATTCTATATCAGCATATGGAGAAAGGGCCTACAGGTGTCCCTGATCATTACAATGCAGCCACATTCCACCATGCATTTCCATGGTGTCTAGTCAGTGTCTTTCTTTTCATACATGTCCTAGGCCTGGGAAGGTTGTGACAGAAGGCGAAAAGGCAGTGTGGATGGATCTTTCAATGCCAAGCTGTAAATCAGCAAGCGGGCAGGACCAGAATAGCATGTAGGTATTGAAAATGACTAGGCTGAAGGGAAATGTTTGGAAAAAAGCTAAAGGCACCACATGGTGAAAGGCAAACACACATCTTCTGTTGCAAACCTCCATTCCTCTTGGGGCATAAAAGAAAATCACAGGAAAGGTAAGCAAGCAATGGGTGGAATATATTGGCAGATGACTGTATTTTTTTAAGGCTAGCAAACTTCTGCTTGGAGCGGTCCCCCTCTGTGCCCTGACAATGGCTTGTTTCCTTGCCAGTATTTCCTGTGGTAGCTTGTTCCACAGTGGTTATTTAGGTCAAGTTAGTAAAAATGGAGAAGGGTTTCTTCACTGGGACATCTTTCTTACCTAATGAAGGATTCAGCATCACACAGATTAGGGCACAAGGAAATCCCTGCTGTATCAGGCCAAGGGGGCATCTCAGTCCAGTGATCAGCTTCCAACAGTGGTCAGCCAGAGATATCAAGCAAGGTATGAGATCCAACAGTGTCAAGTCTCTCTCTCTCTCTCTCTCTCCCTCTCTCTCTCTGTGAGTGTGTGTGTGTGTGTGTGTGTGAGAGAGAGAGAGAGAGAGAGAGAGAGAGAGAGAGAGAGAGAGAGAGAGGAGGAGAGAGAAAGCGTGCATATGCACGTGACATGTATTAACATACATTCAAAATCACAATGTTTTAAACCAGCTTTAAAATTTGAACATGTTGATTATGGTATTTAGAGAGGAGGTGCTGTCAAACATTGCTTAGTGAACGAGTTACCATCATGATGCTTCAAAGGATGCCTGATCTTGGGAGGACTTTCCTCTACTTTTCCCAGGACATTCAGGACCAGGAATGCTGGGCTTCTTTGGAGATGCCCCACTTACATTTTTTCTTGAGACAACTGGGCAGGTACTTTCTGGCCAGTCTCAAGAGCAACATAGTTGATCCAGTGACCCAGCAGGGGAGAGAATTGCCTCCTTCTGCATCTTGTAACAGCCTTGCTTGTAGGGTGTCCATCTGTCCACTTTTGCAGAGGACCGCCCTCTATGTGAAGGGCTGCCAGAGGTCTATTTAAAGTAGGTCCTATTTTGAAGGGCTGTCCTGTTTGATTCTAGTTCCAAGATAAGGAGTGATAAGCACTGTAGCTCATCCACAGTTAGGACCTAAGCAGTGAATCAAACAGACAAGTGTGCAGGCCACCTGCTTACCTTGCCCCAGAGCACTTTCCCACAGTCTGTCCTGAAGAAAGTTTTTTTATGTAAGGGCCTCAGCCAGAGTGGAAAGAAGATCACCGAATGCAAGGGCAATTCCCACTGTGAACTCAGAAGTCTCTTTCAAGAGCATTGCAGGAACTCGGCCTTTTTCTACAGCTGGTCAAACAATCATAGGATTGTGCCCTAAGATGATTCCTTCAAAATGTGCATCTATACATATAAATTGGCACATGAAAGTTTTATGTAAATTGCAGTCCTCTTTTTGGTGATATTTCCTCTGTTTGGGCTATTCAGAAGTGGCCACCCTACTTTCTTACCTGCTTCTTGTCCTCTCGACCTCTTTGCATTTCAAAGTCCCCGAGAGCCCCAGCAAAGCAGTTTTAAACTCCCTGGAGAGAAGGCAGCATAAGAATGTATTAAATAAATCGATCCTCCCCTAAATGTCCTTTTGGCTCACTTCTTTTAATTCGTCAACGCATTCTATAATTCATAAAGCCAAACCTTTCTGCTAGAACAGACTAAAGCATTGCCTGTTCGGAACTTGGAAGATTTTACACAGCCTTTTAGAAGCCACGTTTAAAAAGCAGGGATTGATAACAGAGTCTTAGGAACCAAATGCACTGCTATTAAACACATGCTGTTGCCCTCAAACTGCATCAGGCACAGCAAATGAAGAAACATGGGAAACAAGGAATAGGAAACAAGGAGGCAGTCCAATGGAAAACAGGGGAAAGGAGAAGGTGGCATTCCCTGGTGATGCGCTATACTTCTCTAGGGTCAAGGTTCAGGCCTATAGTTAGGAAGGGAATGGAAGCAATCAGTGAGATGCAAATGCATGCACTGTTCTGCCACATCTCTCCTGCTCTATAATTAGGCATTTATTTCATGTATACAAACAAAACCTTTCCCAGGGTGTGGGGATTACATTAGCTCTGGGGCTGTGGAGTGCTGGTGGCAGAGAAGAGTTGCCATCAGTAACCTCAGATGCTACAGGATTGGTGTTGCTGTTTTAATGTTAAACAGGTGATCAGATCTGAAATGAGTATTATTATTAATAATAATAATTTTCAAAGAGAAGTGGCAGTGTATGGCCTAACCAAGAATGCAACTCTTAAAACCCCCTTAGGTGTAATGCATCAATCTGAATTGGAAATAAGCCTCTATCTTGAGCAGGGCATAATCCGCTTGAAGGACAGATGATGAGGACCTTCTTTCCATTTTACTTGGAAATCAGGTCTTCCCTTCACAACCTATTACTGAAAGGGTATCTTTGCATCCAACAAAGGATATGTTTAATTTATTTGGGGCCTGGAATATAGGTCGGATCAGAAACACTTTTAATAACTGAGGACTAGAAAAGCATGTATATTATAAATATACACAAGCAGATTGTCCACAAAGCAATGTCTTCCTCAGTTTTGGGGTGATTTATTTCTTCTTTTTCCTTAGTTCAAAGTAGGCTTCCTTGTGCCTGCTCTTCACTTCCCTTTGGGCACCCCTGAACATCCGACACAAAGATTGGGTTCACATAAGCCCAGCGTAGCTTCCTTAACTTACAGCGGGTTGTAGCACATGCTGGTAGCCATTTTTAATAATTAAGCTGTGGGGGGTTATGCAAGTGTTACACAACTCTTGTACAGCCCCAAAGCAGCCCATGAACTGGTTTAACCTCACAAAAGGCCATGTTGTGGGGCTCGCATGACATGTTAAGCCACAGTGACTGCCCACTGGGATTTCAATATTCAAAACAGCAGCCAGCATGCACCAAAGAACCCCAGGGCTTGAATACGCCATGGCTTGTAGTAATCATGCAAACCGCCTACAGTGTCAGGCCAGGGGACCCTATTGAGCAGAGTAGGTGGTGTTGTGAGATGCTGAAAAGGAAGGGGGCACACTAAATGAAGCAACACTGAGAGGAGGTGTGCCAGGAATGCTCCCTTCCCACCACGGCACAGCCTGCTCCATTCATAAGCATCCTCCACCCTCAAATGCAGCTTTTTGGGGAAGAGGGCTGGGGAGCTCAGCTCGCACTAGCACAGTTGCATGGCACCTAAATCTGGATGCAGCCCATTATATCTTTGCCTGACTTTCCGCCCATTGTGAATAGCAGGCACAAAGGAGGGCCAATCAATTACTTTCACATTCTAAACCATAAATTGCCTTGGGGGCCTTTTGGAGGTAAAATAAAAAATGTGTCAGAAATATTTTTGCAAATACATAAATATTATGACTGGGGCAGTGGCAGAGACAAAGAATGAGAGCCACCCCCCCATCCACACACACACACATCATGTAGCAGCCCCCCCCCCCCCCCAAGCCTGGCCAGTTCTTTAAGAAAGAAAAAGCAACCAACCAAGGGCAAAACAAAGACAGACATTCCATCAAGTCTGTCCCTTAATCTTCCATCTCATGCTTCTCTTACTATGAGCTCTTGAACTCAGTAGCTGATAAGAAAGACATAGAATTTAAGCTAAGTAATTAACAATTACCATTTCTAGGAAAAGGGCAATTTTATTTACATATTCCAGAAAACACTTGGACTAGTGTGCCTTATCTAACATGAACTTTACCAATCCATTCACCTTTCTGATTGGAAATATATCTGTGTAGGGATAGGTGTGTTTGGTACATTGCAGCAGAAGTGCACTATCACGAGACTCTTGGAGGCTCCTCTCCTCTTCATCACTGCAACATCCACCACTGCGGAAAATGGTGTTGGTGGTGAAAGCAATAGATGCCACCATCTGATTTCTCACTGGTTCTCTGCCTGTCAATCATGTGAGCAGTAGCAATGATGAGGAGCAGTAACAGCTGGTGACCATGGTAGTAGGAAGGTCCTCTCATGGCTGGAGTGGGCCTTGCTCAAGGGCCTTTCAATATCTGGAGCTGGTACTGCATCTGTTAACATTAAAACCTTCATTTCAGGAAATCCTGCCTTTTTCCTGCCATGCCTCAAGCTCAGGAAAAGCTAGAGACTAAGTGCTCAGGATCCTAGATAAAGCCCCTCTGAAGGCCACGGCAGACATGACACAGGGAGAATGATCCTATGGCCCCTTGAATAATTGAAATTCCCAGAAGTGAGGTCAGAGGCAAATCAGCTTCAGAGCCAGGCATCTGTGCCCCAGTCCCCCTTCCTCTCTTGCATTCAGTACAGAAAGTATCATGCTGGTTGCCTCTACAAGATGGGAAAATTGACCTTGGAAAGGTGGTAGACAGGGCATTCCATGGGAGTGGAGAGGAAAGGAGCCTGGGACTGCCTGGTATCCATGTATCCTGAGGGTTCCCCAGCCTCCTTTCCTCCCCTTCCAAAGTGCTTCAACTAGATTGCTGAAAATGGCAATCTAACTGAAGGCAGACCAGGAACACCTCCACCACACCTTAGGTTCTGCATTCCAAGTTCAGGACAAAAGGAGCGGTTTCCATGGCATCCCTGTAATGCAGTGAGGGGACTGAGTATTTTCCCCTGCTGTGTTTTCAGTGCAAATCCTGCCTATCTGAAGTTAGTTCCAGAAGGCAAATCTTCCATTGGCACCAATGGGAGTTCTTCACAAGCAGTATCCATGGTGGGACCACGCTAATGATGAGGAATAAAGTTTTTACTTGCTTTGTGGGGGAATACAGTTTTTAAAAAAAAATCCTTCCCATCAGTGATGGCCCCTGAAAGCATTAACAGTAGAAAAAAATCAAAACAAGACTGCAGGAGATTTATTTGGCATCCTGTGGGAGCATTTCACATAGCAAAAATCACAGACTTTGGTTGGGGAACACAGAAGTTGCCCTTCCTGTTTCTTCATTCTGTCAAGCTGGTGAAAATGTACAGCCAGCTCTCACTCTTCCTGCAGGTGGGGAGATGTTGCTGTAGTATTAAGGTGTAGCAACCTTTGTGACCGAGTGATTGAAATCTTTTCCTCAGCTGTGAAACAATCACAGCATTCAGCACTTCACTGTTTTGTAATTTTGAGCAACCACCTTCAGAACTGGCCCAGAAAACTCCTGGAAACTCACTTCCTCTTATCTTCTAATCCAACTTGTAGTGTTGGTTCATGCCTACTAATTGTACTGGGTGCATTTGGGTGGCCACTTGTGCATCACTGAAAGGGAGAACATGCATCACTGAAGAAAAAGTGCTAAAGAGGATACTGATTGTCATAAACTTTGCATGTGCTTGTTTTCATGTATGTATATGCATGTAGAAATACACAGTATATTTTAACAAATATGCAATACATCTTAACACAGTAAGCAGGAGTGTCACCAAGTCGAGCCATATGCCAACTTGGACGGCTGTACAGATGCTCTCTGTGGATGGGTACTTCAAAGCCCTCTTCTGCCCTCCCTTCTTGGAGTTCTTTATATATGAAGAGCTAAGCAACCCTTCATATAAAGGATTCCTTCAAACAGACTGGCCACCGTTTGACCACCATTCAAATAGAGGAATGTCCTCTGCAAAGTATTTTTTATTTATTTATTAAAACATTTTTATGCCGCCCCATTCGCCGAAGCCTCGGGCATATGGTCACTGTAACATGTACCCTGATGTGCAGGTGGTGCTGTCCTGAGATTTGTAATATTCACCTGCCCCTGCCCTTCTTTAACCAACGAGCATGAAGAGAACACTGTAGATTTGAACGAAGGAACAATGAGGACTGTGTGAGAATTTGCTTTAGTTGCACAAGAGTTTCACTGAGTCAGGGACTAACTTTAAAGAAAGAACTTCTTTCACATCTTCCTTTTTTGATATCATCAGGACTCTGTAGTTCATGTCATTTCGCAGCAATCAGTTTCAACAAGCTTTCCAAGATAAAAGAGATAACATTTTAGAAATGTTGCACATGCACCTAAAAAATAGTAAGCTTGAACATGAACATGCATGTGAAGAAACTGTTCATTATAGATACAAATTTGCGATCCAAGGTGCTTACAGACAAATGGCTGCTCGCAATATGAAAGACCACATTGTCCACTTTTCTCCTTAACGGGTTTGCTGCACTGAAGAAAAAAAGCTATTTCCCCAGGGAACTGGAGTAGGTTTGTCACATGTGCCCATGAAGCCATCTTCACATTCTGAATCTGTGAGGTGGGTTAAAGTTTCTCCTAGTTTGGGCCATCTTTTTACAGAATGTTGAGTTCCATGCTTAGAAGTGTATCTTATCTAAAACCTTGCTCCGTTTTCCTTAATATTTTTTCCTCAAACACAGACATTCATGGGTGGAGTACTTTAAAGGCAAAAATTATGTAGGCTGGGGTGTGTGGAAGCATTTGTGCCTTTGTCTAGTGAAGGAAAGAATGCCAGCAAACACATTCATCTCTTAAAGGTTGGCAGCTTAATTAACTTAACTTTGCTTGAAGGTATTTGATTTGGGGGGTTGAATTCTAATAAGTGTGACCTGACAAAAACCAGTAGAATGGAACATGGGGATGTGTGGGTGAGAGGAAGAGTGAGTCTGGTGAGGACAGCATGAGGGAAATGGGGCTGCCCTCTTGCTAACTTGGGCCAGAGCCAGTGTTTACGGACTTGCTTTGTTTGCTAAAACCAGCTTTCTCTGAAGATGGAGAATGAGTTGAGCCTGTTTTGCCACAGTTTTAAAAAAAACCTACCACAACTGGGATGCTTCCAGATGAGATTTGTATTGTGGAATTGCACCTCTTTGCTCATCACATTTCACAGGGGAATTGGATGGCATTGTCTTTAATTCTCCTCATCTTTCCCTGCTTAGCAGGAAAAAAATCATGAAGGAAGAAAAGCATGTGGTTTGTGTTATAGTGTTAACCGGAAGATCCCCTGGTTTAAAGCAACTGGCAACTGGGTGTTAGTGCAGGTTTGAGTTGTTTATACTCTTTATGATGGAATACTAAAGTAGACGGTTGTGCATTGCCTAAAAACAGGATATAGATCACCAAACAAGGGGGCAACATTGTATATGCTAATTTTACAGGCCTTTGGAATAGAATGGCCTTTGTTAAAGAGGCCACCTGGCCACTCACTGCCCTGTAGCTCAACCTTCCACAATAGAGTGCTTTGCACATGAGTTGGATTATAACTCCTATCACCCCAGTCAAGCCAGCACTGTTGACTGGGAATGATAGGAGTGGTACTTTAATGGCTCTCAAAGAAGAGAAGTTGGAGAAAGTACTGTTGCCCAGACCTTTGTTCTAATCCAACAAGGCATAATTTGAGGCAGAGCTTACTTGCTTGTTTGATGACTCTTTCAACAGGTTTGCCTATTTTGTGATGGCTGGTTTACACAAACAACTTGTGGCAGTGAAATTTTGTTGAGTGTTCAGCAGTTTTTGACCAAAACCAGCATGATCCATGTGCCCAACACTCCCTATTTACCTGATCTTGCCCTGTGAGACTTTTTTGTTTTGTTTCCCTGGATGAAAAAAGGGAAACATTTTGCCAATGTGGAAGAGGTGAAACAAAAAATGGCAGAAGCACTAAAAGGCATCCAAACCAATGAATTCAAATCCTATTTTGAGCAATGGAAAGAGTACTTTGAAGGTGACTGAAGTTTGAACATTTAAAAATAAATACAGTTTTTAATAAATAAATTCCTGGTTTTTGAGGGGGGGTCCCCCCTTGTCTGTCTTTGATTTTCAGTGTGCATTTTTATTTAAATGTGCATTGATGCATTTATCTTTAAATTGCAGCCATTATTTCTCAGGCTACATAAGACATATAAATTAACATGTTCAATTTTAATGAAAATGGGCATCCTCTGGCAACACATTTCCTCTTTTTTGGCAATGTAAAGATGGCCACCCATTGCCAGCATTTAGATGAGCTCAGGCCCCCAAGGTGAGAGTAAGCATCACTGTGCTAACCAAGATGTTAATGTTGTCTTAAATGCTCCCCAAGAAGCTCCAATGAGTACTTAATTTTGTTAGAGATTTAAATAATGCAACAACTTTGCTAGCAGGATTATTCAACTTGCTCCTGCATATCCCTGCTACAGAGCCATATTGGTTGGATTTTCAGAAGTGTTAAACTGGACTCCAGCTCAGCAGACCCAGGATGTGGACCCATTCCCACCCCTTGGCAATGAAGCTCACTGGTGACTTTGGACCAGTCACTGACTCTCAGCTCAACCCACCTCACAGGGCTGTTGCGAGGATAAAATGGAGATGAGGAGGAAAATTATGTATGTTGCCTTGGGCCTCTTGCAGGAAAAAAGGCAAGAATTGTCAAGGTAAGTAAACAAATAAAACCCAGTGATTAAGGATACAATCCTATTTAGTGTGCATAGGATTGTTCCCTATGAGCTTTTTCTGGGAAAAATCTGGCTGAAAGACTTAGGTTTCTTTAGAAAAAAAAGTATCAGCTTTGAGAGAACAGTTGCAAGACTGTTTTGCAGACTGCACCCCACCCGTCTGGCTCTTTTTACTTTTGCGTAACTTCTGTTATTTGCTTCAACACTTCAAGGTCAGCTTTGCAGTTAGAGAGTAACTAGCCTTGGAGGGAAATAGATAACTGCACAGGTTCAATACCAGAAATGAGAGTTGGGCAAACAATATATAACAACTATGTCTTTGTTTGTTTGGCAATGGCTTGCAAATAGATAACAGTTCTAGTGTTTGAAATCCAGTGAATAGCTTCTGTAAACAATTATTGTTACTTTTGAATATCTTACTAAGATGCTCAGATTTTACTACCGAATACACTCAAAAGTGTGTTTTTAAAAAAGGAATCAAGTACACAGGTTTGTTTTTTAACTAACTGTACATAAGAACTGAACATGTGCAGATTCCCGACTTCTCATGGCATTGCTAGGCCTGGACCTTCTGGAAAATGTTTGGGGCCCTGCAACAGAAATTACTGGAGAGCAGCAAGCGACAAGGACAGGAGAAACAATCTGCATTGTATTCCTAGAGCCATTATGGTGCCACGATTAAGTGAGTAAAAAATGAAAAAAGTACAGAATCAGAGATTTTTTAAAAAACATATTTGCTTTAGAATCAGGCTTACCAAACCATTTTCTTATTTATCAGGGATAAAGAAGCCATTTTAAAGCATGGAAATAGTAGCTGTGCAATTCACAATTGAAGTAACTCACATGGCCATCTAAGGGCACAATCCTAGGCATTTTTTTACATTAAAAACATCTCCCTGCATTTCTGCCTGGGACATGCTGGGAACTGTAGGGTTTTTTTCTGTCTAACCATGCATAGGAACTTTTCTTACAGGAAGTCCCTACACTTATATCCTGAGCCTAAAACTACATTGCCCTACCAGTGGAAAAGCTAAAGAAACTGTGGGCTGTTTAGCCTTGACTAGGTCCAACTTAATGATGAAATATCCCATTTTATCCTATGATGACACAGTAAAAGAAATATACATAAGTGCAGAATCATAC
The DNA here is from genome assembly GCF_004798865.1 of Varanus komodoensis. Taxonomy (NCBI): domain Eukaryota; kingdom Metazoa; phylum Chordata; class Lepidosauria; order Squamata; family Varanidae; genus Varanus; species Varanus komodoensis. The sequence continues at coordinate 4,957,961 of NW_025336087.1, read as the reverse complement.
CTAGATATTTTTGAATAACATAGTATTTTGAAAGGTGGTTTTTCCCTCCTATACCTTTCTTATGCAAGTCATACTAGTAAATATCAATGAAAGTTACAACCCTATGCATGCTTAGACCAAAATATAGCCCCACATCTCCCAGCATGCTCCAGCGAGCATGAATCCCACAATTCCTGACTGGGAGCTGCAGGACTTGAAAATATAAATGAAATAGGAATGTTAGTGACATTTGTTTTCAGGTTTCATATTGTGGAAGGCACCCAGTAGTTGTAGAAACCCTGACCGGAAGCAACATCCCATAAAGCACTTTGCATAATATTGATTTGTGTTATGTAAGAAAAACTCTGCTAGGCGGGACTCCATTCTGCTGGTACAATGGCCTAGCAGCTGCCTGTGCAAAGCCAACAAGCAGGACAAGAGTACCAAGGTGCTTTCCTGTTTCTGTTTGCGGGTGAGGAGTGTACAGAAGCATGCAGCCTCTGATAGCAAAGGGAAAGAGCTATTGGTTAGTGGTAGATTTATCCCCTGTGAATTTGACCCCATTTGAAGCCATCAGAAACAGTCCAGAAATTTTAAAATGTGTGAGAGAGAGACTATAGCCTTGTTCAAGCATTTAAGGAAAGGGTTAATGGCATCACATGAGGAATGGGAAGTCTCCTGTCCCACTTCTCACCTTCACAGGGTTTGTTGTTTTGCTGTCAAGAAGGGTGAGAAGAAAACTTTCTGTATCCATGGAGGCTCCCTATGCAAACCAGAATGATGTAAACATGCACTCTGGTTCAGGCAGAGAGCCTGTCTCCTTTCCAGAGAGTCAGCCTCCACAAGTAGAGGGTGACATAAGTGTCGGAGGAGGTCGTGGCAGTGACTAGTCCTGTCCTAGTCTTCACATGTTGTTAACCCTTTTCTGAGCATCTGATTGGGGCTCCTGCAAATGTCAAATATTCATACTCTGACTAGCATAGCCTGAAGGCTTTATTCACCACAGTTAGAATCAGACCCACATCCAGGACTGAGCAGAAGGGTAAAGTTCTGATTGATTCTGAAAATGTCCTAGTGACTGCTAATCAATTCCATTTCAAATGCTACTTGTGCACTAAGAGTGCTGCCTGCAGCTATTTTAAATAGGTCATTGTTCCCTCTATTGGGAGACTTTTGATATTTCTGCAGCAACTTTGGCTGGAGAATGCTGGGAGTTGCAGGCCTTTTTCTATATGTGCATGCCCAGGACTGTGCGCTTGCATGCTCTTTGTCTGGTCAGACACAAGGTGAAACCAAAATGGTACACAACAGAAATCCGTTCTACCATGAGGGATGGGGTGGCAGTATTGGCACCCCCTCCACACAGCGATTTCTCTTGAGCTCCCCCAGCCATTTCACCCTTGGAGGACAGACAGAGCACTGTGGAAACTTTTGTTGCCCCGGATCCCCTAATATGGCCTACTATCATTAGGTGTTCCAGAGGATGCTGTGCCATCACATGTTGAAGTAAGAATCGATGGCCAGACCAATGGCTTCTGTGCACAGAATTGGGGCAGGAAAGGGGAATCTTGCCTGTCCCTTCAATCAGCAAAATGATTTGGCCAGGCCCTTGGAAGGAGGGTACAGGCATCTGCCCTCAGATCACACCTTTCCTAAAGGGAAGCTACAGACAAACTACAGTGCGCAGTTGTTGGTTATTTTTTCCCTCCCTATTGCCTTTAGCTCTATCAAAAGGCAATTGTACAGCTGGCATTTGTGACATCACTGATGATATGAGACTCAAATATTGCAACAGTGCATCTTTTGGCACAAATGGGTTGCATTTATTTATTTATTTATAAAATTTGCATGCAGTCCATTACTTCCATCTCTGGACAGCTTACATTAATCAGAATAAAACAAATTAATTATTCCATGCTGGCTGGAAATCCAATAAAATACAAACAATGATATCCAATTAATACATATTAAAATATTGATCCAATAAAAAGGTCTTGACCTGGTGCCGAAAAACATAATGACGATGCCAGGCGGACCTCTCTAGGGAGCGCAATCCAGTCGGGGCGCCACTCCTCTGGGTTCTCTGTCTCCTAATGTCTTTCACAGAGGATTCCCGGAGGAGGGCTTCTGCTGCCGATCTCAGGTGGGAGGGGATATAGGGAAAAAGGTGTTCCTTTAGGTATCTTGGTCCCAAGCCATTTAGGGCTTTATAGGTAATAACCAGCACCTTGAATTGAGCCCAGACTTCAATGGGAAGGCAATGGAGCTGATAGAGGACTGGGGTTATAAGGAGAATAACGCCCAGTCCCTGACAGCATCCTGGCAGCTCTGTTTCGCACCATCTGAAGTATCTGGACTGTCTTCAAGGGCAGCCCCAAGTAAAGCGCGTTACAGAAATCCAACCGGGAAGTAACCAATGCATGTGTTACTGTTGCTAGGTAATCCTCCTCCAGGTCGGGACACAGCTGATAGATTAGCCAAAGCTGAAGGAAAGCATTCCTCCCCACCGCCGTCACTTGGGCTTCCAAGGACAGCTCTGGGTCAAGGAATACTTCCAAACTGCGGACCCTGTCCTTTAGAGGGAGTGCAGCCCCATCCAGGAGTTTACCTTTCTTTTAATGCTTCTTCTATGGCAAACAATTCTCTGGTCATAAGAAGAGACCTGCCAGATCAGACCACGAGTCCACCTAGTCCACCATTCTGTTCACACAGCAGCCAACCGGTAGTCCACAGACAACCCACAGCAGAACAAGAGTGCAAGAGCACACTCCCACATATGCCCCCAGGAACTGGTGTACATAGGCAACCTTCCTCTGATACTGAAAGCTGCATATAGCCATCAGGACTAGTAGCCACTAGTAAATTTGTCCATAATTTGTCCAATTGCCTTTTAAAGCTGCCCAGATTGGTGGCCATCATTACATCTTGTGGCAGGGAATTCCATAGTTGGAATTCGGTGTATGAAAAAGCACTTCCTTTATCTCTCCTGAATCTCCCACCAATCAGACCATCATGAGATGCCCTACAGCATGAGAGATCCTGTAGTGGTCTAAAAGTGACCAATGGAACAAGGCTGCCTTACAGCATCCGTGTCTCACCAATGAATCATAACTTTGCTTTAGCATAACCCCAGGGTGAGAACCTCAGCAGAGTATGCCACCACTGGATTTCTGGAGTTCCTCTCAGGTACCCGTGTCCCCTTCTCCCTGTCCTACGCATTTGGAAGCTTTAGGGACTGGCAGGAATAACTTTAAGTTAAAACATGCTGGTATTCTGGGCCCACCCTTTTGCTCTCGGGGCTCCACCCACCACTGGAATGGGACCCCCCAAAGCTTCTTTGGAATCAGTTTTCCTCTTTGGGCTGAAGGAGGTTTCCCACCCTGGTTTAACCCATATCACTATTTTTAGTAGGGCAGAGAATGTCAATGCAGAAACTTGGTGTTCCTTCACTGAGCCTATGCAGATTCCAAATATTAAATTAAAAAAAACCATCTCACTGGAGACAAGCCCCTTAACCTGAACTAAGGTTGCTAGTGGCAACTGTATACAGAAACATCCAGCACAGTGTATTATTCTTATAAGCTAAGGGAGAACTGCAAATTTTATCTAACCCTTTTAGTGAAAGATAAGGGCCCGCAGAATAACCATATTTATATATTATTGATTGCATATCATTTTGAAATTACATGCTATGCATCAATGACCCTATCACCTTGCTCTTTAAAACAAATTGTCTGCACATCCTTTGCGGTTCCTTTTAAGATGGTCATTGGTTGTAGCCAAAAGCTCTTAAAATAGAATTTATGCAATGAACACAAACACCATTCTTCCTATATGTGCCTACCCAGCCCCTTAGATCAGCATCAGGGGTCTTTCTCAAGGAGCCCCCTCCTCAGGAAATAAGGAAGGTGGCTACAAAGGGAAGGGGCTTCTTGATAGTCTCACTCTGAGTCCTCCTGCAAATACTTTTATATCAAGAAACCTTCCTGAACTAACCAGCCAATTTTATTGATTCTGTTTTCAACATATTGTCTTTTTCCATTACCTGTTTTAGTATTGTTTCAGTTGTTTTTGTTCATTTTATCATTCATTCATTCATTCATTCATTCATTTACATGTTTTAATAGGTGTAGGAGGTATAAAAGAAAGGGTGACAGCTTTTGTACTGAGATGAATCAAATCAAAGGGTGAAGAAGAGGAAATTAATCTGGTCAGACCAGTCGGATACCTGACAGCTGAGAAGAACCCAAAGGACAAATCATAATGAGCCAGCTAAAAAAAATAGAGGAAGAGGAAGAGACGTAAGGAAGCCAAAAGTCAGAACAGTGGTTAGATTGTTCTTCCTAGTCACAATAGCAGCTTCCCACATTAGCCCTCTTTAGACAGGGCTCTTTCTCCATAGATGTGAAGCTGATCTCTATCCCATGCATGTGATTTTGCCTGATTAGCTAACCACCACCTGCACACTTCTTTAAAAAACAGTCTCAGCAGGAAGTGGTGATAGACCACTCAGCATGTTAGATGTTTGGCGTCGGCTGCTTAGAGGCATATTGAGAGCAGAATTTACTTCATTGCACAGATCTTTTTCGTTTCTTTTTTCTTGACCCTGTTACTTGGCTTAGACTTCTTTCTCTGTGTGTCTCACACACACACACACACACACACACACACACTCCTGACTCCCCAGGCAAAGTGGAATTGCATCCCAAGCCAAGTTACACATTCAGAAATACCATCTGGTACAAAGCTCCCAGGACTGTACAATTTGCATTTTTTTAAATTGGGGAGTTGCATTTTTTAAATTGACTTAAAGCACCTTTTATCTTGCCCTTCAATTGAAATGCTCCAAAACTGCTTGCAAGGATCAGTAATAAGAATATATATTTTAAAATAACAGCAAATAACTTTTGCATGAAGAAAATCATCATATCAGAAACAAAGCTTGAGGCAGTGTGCCCCTGCTAATCCCATTCAGCAAGCAAGATCCCACACTTGCACAACCAAGATTTAACACCCCTGGGAGTACCTGGAAATGAGTGCAAATCTGTCCCAGGTGGCAGATGCTGGGAGGTAGCAACCCCGAAGCTCTTCCTTCTAACCCCTCCAGCCTATTCCTCTCTGTTGGAGGACAGAACTGCATGTGCCACCTAAACTGGCCACAGATATAGGAGGTTGCTCGCCCATTGTCAGTTTTGAAGCAACATGCAGTTGGCATTCCTGCAGCCCTCATGAAACTGGCTTTCACCTTACGCAGCAAAATGTCTCGGGTCAATCCTGATGGGTGTTTGGTGGTACAATTTGATTAACATACTGTTAATCAGAATCAGTGCTCATTGCGCTCACCTAATGATCTGAACTCTTGCCATGTAAGCATTATGGAGCTTCAGCTATTGAGTAATATAGAAATATAATATACACATACATGCACAGGCAAAATTGTGGCCATGTGAATCTGCCATAGCTTTTAAAATAAAAATGCCTGTGACAGAAATTCTTACATACGACATCCATCCTGCTGATTGCTAAAAATCACAGCCTTTTTGTAAAGATTTTCTGTATTGGTTTTGTGAAAGTAATGAGCTGACACAGCCCTTGAGCGACTAAAATAAAAATTTCCAAAGGAAATGTGAATTGTATTGCAGCTCTTGTTAAGTGTCAATTAATGAACATGGAATCATGTGAGGGCTGGTCAGGAAAGCCTGATTATCCAAAAGGGAAAAAAATAATTCATAACATCCAGGAAGAAGAGTTGGTTGTACTGCCCCAGCCAGCTCCTGAGGTTTCCTGCCATGGGTAGTGGATTACGTCAGTATTGCCTGGCTGTGTGAGTAAACATTCTGTGGCCTTACTTAGGGTTAATGTTTGTGAAAAATGGAAAGGATGCTTAGGGTCACTAGGCTGTACTTGCTTCTTTACTTGCTTAGCTCGGGCTAAACCAGAGAGCCAGTGCAGTGCAGTAAATAAGAGTGCAGGACTAGGACTCAGGTGATCCGGGTTCTACTCCCCACTCAGCCATGGTGACTTTGGGGCAGTTAGACTCTCAGCCCAAACTACCTCCTACCTCACAGGGTTGTTGTTGTGAGGATAAGACTTGAGAGGAGGAGGAGGAGAATTATATAAGCCTCCATGAGTTCTTTGAAAGGAAAAAAAGGCAGGATATAAACATAATAAAAATAAAATAAATAAACCCCCACCGAACCCAATGAAACTTCTGACAGGTCATGTATAGGATTGCACTATTAATTTGATACTGTATTTTCATATCAAAGGCAGGTCAGGTGTACACAAACAAGCAGCAATGTGGAAGCCATTTTAAATGGCTTTTTAGAAATTGTGCAAAGTCCTGCTAAGTTGCAACCCCCCATCAACCCATACTTAACCCTTCAGCACAGTTACCATATTGTCTGAAACCAGCCAGTATGAGGCAGCTTCCCACACTCCCACGACAACAAGTTCTTCCACTATAATATACGGAGGGTAAACATTGAACTCAGCAGTCTCGGCACTGGCACTGGGTAAGAGATAAACCTCCTGGAAGAACAGCTCTGCAACAGCAGATTTGGATGCCTGGCCCTGTCAGACTTAGCCTCAAACCTCAAAAGTCAGATCTTTGAAAGCACATGTACTTCCTTTGTCAATGTACCCCTCCATCAAGCAAGTAGATGTTGGCGGGTGGGGGGTAGTTGAACTTTTTTCTGTCCTAGACTTGCCAAGGTCACATTCTTCCACTGCATGCCATTCCTTGGGATAGACAAATAATGAGTTAATGTTTACAAACAGTGTGATTGTAGCAGAATATAACTGAAAATAGTCTCGTTTCTCTTTTTCTCTTTCCTGGCACTGATTTTATGAAAATATGGCTCAAGGAGAGGAGTGTCTGTATTTTCCATAGCAGTTTTGCACAACTTAAGCAAAACTCAAATGATGAAGCTTTAATATAATTGGTCTTTACTTTCAAAAACAATGTTATCTCCGTTCCAGGGAAACTCAAGTGATAAGTGTTCGTACACTATTAAGGCTGGAGTCAGAACAACGCAGACTTGCGGGCAGCTTTTATATCATCATCAAGATCGCCAATAAAAAAACCCAATGTTCTATGAATAGTATCTGCATTGTCCTACGATATAAGGCATTCTACATAAGACAATTGCCATGTACTTCAATTTTCCCACTATTTTTTTATTTAATACATTCTATACCACAACATTATGGATGGGGTCATTGGAGAGGTGGGTGTGGGCTTAGGTGTACTCTGGGGGATGGTGGAGGACAGGAGAACCTGGAAGAATGTTGTCAATGGGGTTGCAAAGAGTCAGGCATGACTTTGAGACTGAACAACAACAAAATACCACCACATATGCACATGGGTCTCCCTACAGTTTACAATTATAGTGAATAAAACAATTTAAAATAAATAAAAACATCAAAATAAAAACCAATAATCAGATTGCCAACAACAATATATGACAATAACTCTAGCACTGAGGAGACCTTAATGGCACAGCTATCCATTAAAAACATTTCTTAAATAAAAGGTCTTAGCCTGATGCCGAAAGGACAGCAAGGACGGTGCCAGGCACACCTCACCAGGAAGCATGATCCAAAGTGGGGTACAGCCACTGAAAAGGCCCCTGTCCTGGCCAAGACCCCTTTACTTCTTTAGGGGATGGCTCCTGCAGAAGGCCCTTAGGTAAAAATTTTAATGCTCAGGCAGGAACATGTGGAGAAAGCTGATCCTTCAGGTAACCTGGCCCCAGGCCATTTAGGATTATGAAAGTTATGGTAAACACTTTGAATTGGGTCCGGGCTGCAACTGGAAGCAAGTGAAACTGGCAAAGGACCAGCGTAATGTGTTCATGGACACCAGGCCATGTCAACAACTGCACAGCCCTCTTCTGGATCAGTTGCAGTTTCTGGACCATCTTCATAGGCAGTCCCACCTAAGTGGATTGCAGTAATCAAAGCAGGAAGTTACCAGCACATGAATAACCATGGCCAAGCTTTGTCTTTCCAGACAGGCTACACCACTAGTCTATCCAGATACTAGTGGTTGTTAATGGGTTCTTTAGGTGATGATGTGACCCTCCAGTTTCACTTCTGTGTCTAACCGCCACTTTCAGTGAGCTTTTCCAGAATAGGGGAAATGTAGCATCTACTTGTAAAACAAAGGAAACTATTGGCGGCCATGCAGCATGGCTTCCACAAAAACAGGTCCTGCCAGACAAACCTTGTGGAATTCTATGACAAGGTTTCAGGGTGGCTAGACGGAAGAGACGCAGTGGATGTGGTTAACCTGGATTTCAGCAAGGCCTTTGACAAAGTGCTGCATGATATCACGGCGTTGAGAAATTGAAGATGTTTGGGATAGACCAATGCACTTTCTGATGGATTAGGGCATGGTTAACGGACTGAAAGCAGAGGGTAACAATTAGTAGGGAATCATCAGGATGGTGGCCAGTGACGAGCAGGGTCCCCCAGGGCTCTGTCCTGGGACCCATCCTGTTCAATCTTTTCATCAATGACCTGGAAGAGGGGGTGACCAGTCTGCTGATCAAATTTGCAAACAATACTAAAACAGGGAGGTGGCCACAACTGAGGAGCAGGTACTCCAGATCCAGAAGGATCTGGACAGACTATGGAACTGGGCAGGGGACAACAGATTGGTGTTTAGTGCAGGTAAGTACAAGATCTTGCACTTGGGGCATAGGAATGGGTATCATAAGTACAGGTTAGGGGACTGGTGGCTGGAGAGCAGCACTTGTGAAAGGGATCTCAGGGTACTGGTTGACTGCAGGCTAAACATGAGTCAGCAGTGTGATGCGGTGGTCAAGAGGGCAAACGCCACCCTTGGTTGCATAGCCAGAAGCACAGCTTCTAGATCAAGAGAGGCATTACTACCACTCTGTACGACTCTGGTGCGCCCACAACTGGAATATTGTATTCGGTTCTGGGCTCCACATTACAGGAAGGATATAGCCAGGTTAGAATCTGTGTGACGTAGAGCCACAAGGATGGTGGCCAGATCGCAGAGAAAGCTGTATGAGGCAAGACTGATGGAATAGGGACTTTTCAGCCTGGAGAAGAGGAGACTCTGAGGGGATCGGTTGGCAACATATAGGTACATGAGGGGGCATCACACGGAGGTGGGTAGATACCTGTTTTCCCCTGCAGAGAAGACCAGGATGCGTTCCAATGGAGCAAAGCTCAGAGAACCAAAGTTCAATTTGGATGCCAGGAAGTCCTTCCCAGCAGGACCCCTAGAGTATGGAATGGGGTTCCACGGGAGATGGTTGAAGCTCCATTAGTGAGGGTGTTTAAGGATAGGCTGGACATGCACATGGTAGGCATGTTGTGAGCAGAGCTGGCTGGAGCCAGGGGTCAGACCAGATGGCCTGGGAGACCCCTTCTGACTTGCTCTCTTTCTATGTCTACGTTTCCATTTTTTCACTTATTTATTTATTTATTTAAAACATTTTTATGCCGCCCCCATCGCAACGAAGCCTTGGGGCGGCTCACTTGGGCATTTGTGCTACTCTGCTATACCACATTGGCCCTAGGAAAGTCAAGAAATGAACCACACTTCATGTTGTGCTTAGATTTCAATTCTGTACTAAAACCAAAGGACTTTTCCCAACTTAATAGCTGATTAACAACCCTGTCTAGAAAAGCTATTGCAATCACAAAACTGAGCTTGGAAAAGACCTTATGTGAAATAGGCTCTTCCTGACGTTCTGTTGTTAATAATATCTATTGCATGTAGCTGACAGCACTTTTTACATGTACTTTATTAGACTATTCAAATGTGTTCTACATAGGACTTCCACCCATACAGTATCTAGTAACTTCAACTGGAACAAGATGTGGCAGCAAGGCTGCTGAGCAGTGCATGGTACTGGGATCAGGTTATGCTTGTCCTGAAATACTTGCAGTGCTTGCTGGTAGTTTCTCAGGTGCAATTCAGGATCTTGGTTCTAATCCTTAAAGCCTAAAGAGAGCAATCCCTATGCTTGCCCCCGCCCTTCTCCCTCTGAGGTCCAGATGCAACTTCAGTGGAGGCAGGGAAGAATCTAGTTTGGCTGGCTGCTAGGGTCAAGGTGGAATGCTTTGGCCTTCAGAATCTCAGCTTCAGAATTTCAGAGTTGGGACTCCAGAGAATCCTATGGCCTACCAGACAAGGTTGGGAGGCCATAGGACTGTGCCCTAAAAATGTGTACATTCATGTTTTAATTATTTAATGTTCTTGATAGTTTATTGTTTTAAGGTTTAAACTATTGTATCCTTGATGGCTTTTAGCTGATAAGATTATATATAAATGTTAAATATTGTAAGTAAAATCGATGCGTTTATGTCTTGGTACAATATAGGTACTGATCATATTATAGTCACATAATATGGAGTCTTTGCATGGGGTCTTTGCATGATATAAAGCGTCTGCAAAGCCAATTTTAACTTTGTGAAATGTATGTCTTCAGCTTCAGCAAACCATCACAAGTGGTGCCAGTTGAAATTGGGAATTTAAAAATAAAAGTGGCTTAAACATCTTTTGAAGTCTGCCAAAAGTCTTCATAACATCAATTTGATAAATTTAATTTTTTTTTGTTTTGTTTTTTAAGAGAGCAGCTGGAGTTCTCAGAGGCTGTAAACCAATGTCATCTAAGAACACAGGGACCACCCTAGTCATGCATTCTATATCAGGCAGTGCTTGATTTCCAAAATAGAGAAATGCTATGGTCAATTTCCTAAATATTTATTGTTCAAATATGTATAGCAATTTCCACAGGGGCATATATCAAAGTAGTTAACAATAAAAACAATGGCATCAAAGCAACAATAAATATAACAATAGAATCCACAATATAAGGCCAGTAATCAGGAAAACTGCACACTGTACCATATGCTGTAACCCATAGTTTGGCTGGTTGCACTTCAAGGAAAGCCTCTGTGGTCAAACATACCACATGAGTGCATTTTTCGAGTTGCAGCTCCATTGGACTTGGTTGTATTTAAATGAAAGCAAGTGCCTAAATACCATGTACCACCATGTGATGTCAGAAGAGGAGGCTATACTACTAGCAAGCCCAAGTGAACATAATGCTAATAGAGTAGCTTTTATACAAATTAAATAGATAAATAGATAAGAGAGTACCCATGCATAGGTGGCTACTTGGAAAGTACCATTCCCAAAACAAGCAGGCTCCATGAAAGTAGAGGTATAATCAAATCCAAGGGTCTTCTGAAAAATAAGGAGGCATTGAAGCTTACACAAATGGCTTGAAGCTGTACCTGGGGGGGGGGGGGTAGAAGGCCTTCAGCTGGAAGTTGAAAGCTGCTAAAACAGCGTTTCTCTCCCAGCCTCTTGAACATTTTGCTTTTGACTGGTCTGTTGTGCTGCTGATTCTAGTTGGATTTCTACTTGACTGTACTGCAGGGGTCTCAAACTCGCGGCCCGCGGGCCAATTGCCGGGAGGGGCAGGGCACGGGGGAGGGGCCCTGCGGCCTTCAAAGCGCTGGCGGCGCCCGGGCCAGCCTCCTGGAGTGATGCAGGATGAGCGGCCCACCACCACCGCAGTGGTGCAATACTTGATGCGGCCCAGCCTCACCCAGACTCTACTTTCAGTGGCCCCCAGGTCAGTTGAGTTTCAGACCCCTGCTCTACTGGGTGCATGTTGTCTTGGACTAGCTAACCATGTTTGGACCATGGCCACACATCGGACTTGGCTCTTGGAACTCTCCTTCCAGCCTGAGGATTCTGTGCTTTTGATCCTGGCCTGCTGACTAACTCTGAACTGCCCTCTTGCTGAACTGATATAACTGAGCTCAACTCCTTGTTTGCCAACTTGCTGTTGGATTTACCTCCTCCTTGGCCCAAGAACTGTGCCTGGTGAGTACTGCCTAATGGTAAGGCTCGCCCTTGACTATCCTCTGACAGGACTGTCCACTGTAAAGTAGGGCATGTGGTCAGCTTTGGCCAGGCCAGGCTCAAGCAATATCCATAGAACAGTTTTAGGTCTTTAGGTCTTGCAACTTTACTAAAGGCCTCCTCCCCGCCACCTCCAGGACTGTTTTTATCTCCTATCATTTAGCTAAGTTTTTATCTACTATCATTTAGCTTAGCATGAATTTTTTTTATCTTAAGTAAAATAAATGGTTGAATAAATCCAGCCCCACCTCCCACCCCCACTCCCTGCAATTGCTTAATTATTTCGGTGTTTAGTGTAGTTCTCCAAGTCTTGCCCTGATCAGAAATGTATCAAAAGTACAAGTCACAACTGGTATGCTAACTGCCACTGCTGGTATGCACACAGTAGTTAACCTTTCCATGGCATTCCTCCAGGAGGAAATTTTTTGTATAACAGACTCTGTTCTTTTTAATGGGAATGTACGAAGAATGCATACTTTTTATCCACATAATGGCATATAAGTTCAGGGCATCCATACACAAGAGGTTTTACGACATGCCTTTTTCCATCTTTCCATGGCCTGACTATCTCCAGGCCACGATCAAGCCAAAGGTAAACACTTTTAAGCCCTCTTGATTTCAGTAGAAGCATAAGGTGTATGTTCTCTGCATGTCTACTCAAAAGTAAATCCCAGAAGTAAAACAAAGGTGGCAAACAGAATTTTAAAAAGTGAACATTCACAGCATCATTGTAAGTATTGGTGTGTGTGTGGAGGGGGGGATGGAAGAAATGTCTACCATTCCCAAATTGCTAATGCCAATCAGAGAGTTGAAATTTGCCAACATCTGAGGCAGCCCTCATTCAAAAGGCAATGAGAAAATACAGGAGACTGAAAATAATAGAATCAGATGGAGACGTGAGAGAGTGGATAGAATGGACAGAACATGCAAGAGAATGAGGAAACAATTATAAGTTAGGAGAGAGACAGTAAAACTGTGCTGATCAATTCATTATCTTCAATAATTATTTTAAAATTAATATATATTTATATCATACTTTTTGAACTACAAGGACCACACAGTGACTCACTGCAGAATTTTCTTCTGAAAAATTCTTATACTAAAAGGCAAATCATAAATAAAGCAATGACCAAGCACTGTTGCCTTTTTGTTATTGGATTCTAATTTGCTTTGCTATTCTGCTGTTATAGGGTAACATCATGTACTTTGATTTTGGCCACCATCCAGGCAAAGCCAAGCAGTTTTAAATTCCACTAGTTTTCACCGGAGAGATTTGAGTTTATGTTTCCCCAGAAATCTAGAGGGGTTAAAAGTGTTTATCTTTGGTTGGATCATGGCCCTGAGATTGTCAGGGGAGGGAAGGAATGATGCATCCTTTCTTTCTACTTGCAGCCCCCAGACCTCTCTAGAGAAGTCACAGGGCAGGAAGAGTGCTGTAGGAAAGAGAAGAGGGCATAGAAGTCCCATCCCGCCAGTGGTATCTTTGTCATGAGTCCCATTATGTGCTCATCTACCCTAGCTCAGACAAACGTGGGTCACTAAGCAAGTCCTCAGCTGATGGAGGGACTGTGTGGGCAAGTTTGTATGGAAGGAAATGGTTCTTTAGATGTCTTGTTCCCAAACAGTTGGGAAATATAAAGGTCAAAACCCACACTTTGAATCAGAAACAGATGGAAAATCATTGGAGACTGCTGAGTACCAGAGTGATACGATCTGGAAAGTCACTGAGAAATGGAGCTTGTCCCTGCATCCCAGTGGATATGCTGATTATCCTGGAACAATGCAATGCATGCAATACCACAAAGTAGTATCTGGTAGGAAAGCAGAACAAGAAAAATTTGAAAACCAGATTCACTGTAGGCAATATGATTCCATCTGTACAAAAGGTAACCGAAAAATCTTTCAATAACCACTTTCTTTGCTCATTTTTTTCTACTTCAGCAGCCAAACTGCTGAAAGCACTTGCCATAATTACAGAAGCAGTTTTAGCAGACTATCATTTCTCATAAACAGAAGGCCAAACAAAGGAAAAGAAATCACTGAATAAGATTGCTAGGAAAATAACTTATAAGCAATCTGGAATGGCATGGTCCACATAGCAGCCGTAATGTAAGTACAGCTGCTCTGTGAAGTTGCCCCTCCGCTATAGTCAGTCATATAGTTGTGTGTGTGTGTGTGTGTGTAGTATAGTCATAGTCAACAATTACAATCAATATATAACTGACATTATAGAAGACAGTGAAATTGCAGTTAGAGGAGCACAGTGAAGTCTTTTAATAATAGACTATGAAAGAGAGCTATTTAAATTGGTAAATTTATACCAGAAACTGAAAACAAGTACAACATGCATAGGGGCTGGTTCTTTTCTGAGCTTTTCTATGGAGCAGTAAAATGCTTAAAAATTAGAAAGACAGTGGCCTAATTTGCAAAGCACAACAAGCTATACTGCATAGGAAACTCCACAGCGTGGCTTGTTTGCCACGGGTCCTGTGCTGTGCCTAAGAGACGGGTACAGTGGAGGTCCTGAAGTACTTTTTCCTCCCTCTGTTTCCCTCAGTCCTCCCATCTGTGTCTAGGGGGCATAGTAGAAGCACAGCAGGGAAGAAAGCTGCCAAAAAGCTCCCCACTGCCTATCCGAGCAAGAAGAGGCTGCTTAGCAGCCTCCCTCTGATGAGACAAGTTGTGTTCTCCTGGGTTGCCTCTAGGAGAACACACCTCACGTCCCCTGCTCTACCTGCTGGACTAATCACACAGCGGGGTAATCAGCGTGGTGGGCAGGGCAGCTCATGTTCTCCTCCTCACCCTTGCTCAACACAATGCCTATGGCCAAGAAAGAGCAGAGGGATGAGCTGCATTTTCCAGGGTTTTCTTGAGAGGAGGGGAGGATAGTGCAGCTCCTCCCCTGTTGGAAACAGCAGCAGAGCCAGTGGGGAAGAGCAACAAATTTCAGTCAACTGGCCCTGCAGGGATTGGGCCTACTTCTCTCAACATGCAGCATTCCTATCTAGAAAGCTCTGCAGGTGAGCTAAAGTAAGAAGACAATGTGTTTGAATGCATTACTGAAATTCCAGAGTGAACTAGTGAGATTAGCCAAGTGGTTGGTGAAAACCAGACCACCCGGATTCAGTGGGAGAGTGAGGAAAACTAATTAAGAAATCCCCAACAGTTCTGCCATCTGGCCTACAAGCAGCACGACAGTGGAGCCAGCCCCTTCTGAAGGGGGGAGCAGATTTGGAACAAACTCCTGAAAGGGGGAAGAGCTAACTCCACCAATCAGAGGGATCACTACTTTGGTAGATACTACTTGTGAACAATTTTATTATTATTCACTCTGCATTGCATTGCATTGCATTGCATTGCATTGCAAAGCCAGCCTCGCTCCAGAAAGGACTGTATTTTAGAAACCTTTTTGCTCCAGTCTGCTGAAAAGAGAAAAGGGAAGAGATGTGCTTATGACACCCTCTCTCCTCTTCGCTGCTGTCCCCACACAGGCAGGGAAACAGCTGATGGCAGTGCCAGTCTCCTTTCCCTGTCACATCCTCAAATGAGGCTCATGCTGCAGCAGGCAGCAGAGACTGGGAAGCTGATAACAGTGCTAGGCTTTGGAGCTTCTCGTAGGTTTGTTCTGTCTTCTGGGGTCAGGACATGACAGTTCCAGGTGTGGGGATGAATAACATGCCATGGCTTATTGGGTTGGCTTGCAGCCACAAAGAAGCCAGTCTGTAGCAAAGGGCTCCATCTTCATACAGCACACTAAATTATGATGGGTTAGCTTGTGTTGCAAATCCAATCAATATCACTTTGAGAAAGCCCTTCTGGACTGGATGTGCTTATTTTTGCACTGCCTGCTCTTATTCTTCTGCTCTTATTCCTGCTCCTCTTTGCCCTCCCTGTGGCAATTCTGGGTTCCTCAGCAGCACCTGCTCTAATGTTCCCTCCCTCTTTTCCCACCTAGATATAAAAAAAGTAAAGGCAGGCATAGCTTACAGCTTCAACCATCCTTTACAAAAATGGGATTCCTCCTTTTTTATCACCTTTTGTTGGGAGTGGGTAAAAGAGAGAAGCAATTGTGCCCAATTGTAGGGGTTTGTTAAACTGTTAGCTGTCTTCTTTGATTTGTATGGGCAGTGCTTCTTCTGCCCTTTAAAAGAGTATTTTTAACAGGAAATGACCCAACAGTCCTGTCCTTCTAATATCTCTGTGTGTCTTCGCCTTTCCTTCCCCAATGGGATTTGATAGATGAGAGTAATCCAAGAGGGACACTTTTACACACCTCCATCCTAACAACCGCCACTGTTTGCGCACACCTCATCTTGTCCACCAAGCCCTCTGCACTCCTTGCATCCTCCTCCTTTATTCCTCTCTTTGCTCACCTCACCTGGCAGGTGAGAGGCATGGCTGCTCCCAGGCGAGGATGGACAAGCACACCCCAATCTTGTCCCTCCGCACTTTGGTCTCCCAATTAGCCTCATCCACATCTGAACTATAGCCTTTTGAAGCACAGCTCTTGCATACAAGCAACCTTTTTCTGAATCTGTCCTGGTGCCGGAAACTGTTGGGAAATTCCCAGAGTGCACTGATGAGGTCACTAGTTGACACTGAGAGCCCAAGCAACCCCACATCTCCTGATTCCATATGGGAAGGGGAGCACTTCTCCTACTGAGATCCATCACCTCCCTGGATCTTGAATGCCAGCTCCGGATTCAACTTTAAGATATTGTAGCAGGCACCTCTTTGAAAAAGGCATTCTTTGTGGGCTGAGAAAAAGGTGGAATGCCTCTTCTAAGTAGGTGCTTGCCTTCTGCAGTTTATATAAACAGATCCATGTAACTATATGTGTCTGCTCAATTAATCAAGGCAGCTTCTTATGTGATCACCAATTCTTTTAACCCTAACTCATTAATTGAATAAGCACTGCTGTTCTAATCTTCATTCTTTATGTGGAAAATATAGCCAGTTTGTGGAACATAGTGTAGACTTCAGGCCACCTTAAAAGCTGCTGAAGGATTTAAATTATAAACAAACCTTCTGTCTAAAATTCAGGAAACCTTTGTCAGACTGCAAACACTCTGCAGTCTATATATGTCCAGGTGAGCAAGCAATCAACCTCTCAAGGTTATTTGACTTTCTGTCTTGCCTGAGAATAAGCAGAGAGTGGGCGAAGCTACTTAGAGACTATCAGGGAAATTATTATATGTATTTACCATACTTTGCCATCTTCGTCTTTCACCCTCAGAACTTTCTTGGGGGAACAGATTGTGATTATGAGGCAATGCAGCAAAATGGTTACAGTAGGGACAGTAAATGAGGTTCAAATATTTATGCAAAAGGGCAATAATGTTTGCTTGCGGCTGCACTAGTCACACCTGTATTTACAGGTGCTTGTCCAAATTCTCAGTGAATGTTGAGGGTATATAGCCAGTTGTGCTGCCTATTGGGTGTCCCTAAGTGTTTGAAGAAATGTTTCTCTGTGCCATTGCAACAAATGCAGCTCAGGCAGTCTCAGGATGGTTCTCTTGAATAAAGTAGGCTCTCTCAATCTAATCTGAGCTTCAAGTCCCTGATTCTGCCTGATCTTGGAAGCTAAGCAGGGTCAGGCCTGATTGAAATCTGGATAGGTGACCTAAATGTTGTGAACCACCCAGCGAGCTTCAGCTATGGGCGGTATAGAAATGCAATGCAGTATCAGCAACAACAGCAATCTACTCTTAGGGTCATTGTGAGGCTAAATGCTTCTTGGAAAAATACCAGGTTTAAATGCAATAATTAATAACTTCTTCATAGCTTTCAGTTTTTACAAGCATCTTCTCTGACCTGTATAACTAAGTCAATTTTACTGTATATGAAAGGTATGGACAAAATTGGCCCTCCGAATGTTTTGGCCTAAAACTCCTATGATCCTTTCCTATTAGTTATATTAGGTAGAGCTGCTATGAGTTGTAGGAGTCCAGGTGTTTTAGCTTATAAGTTCCAGTCCCTAATATGAGGACCTAAAAAGAACCCCACCAGATAAAACCAAAGTCCTCCCTAGTTCATCATCCCATTCCTGCAATAGCCAACCAGGACATGAAATAATACTCCTGCTGCTGTTCCCTGCTGCTGCCTTATATACGGCCATTAGGACCATAGCCATGAGTTTGTCTGATGAGTTTGTCTGATCCCCTTTTAGAGCCAACTAAGTTAGTGGTCTTCAATTCACATTAGGGTAGCAAATTCTGCAGCTTATAGATGCACTCTGTGAGGTAGTACTTCAGTTTTAATGGATGACCCCAGATTCTACTATTACATGACAGGAGGGAAAGTTTCTCTATATCTACTTTCTCCAAAACACACAAGATTATACACTCCTGTATCACCTCTCTCTGAGAGCCAGTGTGGTGTGGTGGTTGGTCTGTTGGACTAGGGACCTGAGATATCTGGGTTCTAGTCCCCACTTAGCCATGGAACTCACTGGGTGACTTTGGGTAACTGCAGATTCTCAACCTGACCTACATCACAGGGTGGTTGTTATAAAGATAAAAATGGAGTGGAGGGGGACAATATAAGCTGCCTTGGGTTCCTTGCAAGAAGAAAAATGGCAGGATATATATGAAATGGAATCATCATCATCATCTCCTTTACTTGCCTTTTTTCTCTCTACTAAAAAGAGCCAAATGTTGTAACCTATCATCACAGGGGATTTGTTCCAGTTGCCTGGAACTTCTTAATTACCTATTTCTTTCATCCAGCTCTACAAAAAGCTTTTGGAAACACAGCAGCTGGATCCCCCTCCACTGCAGAGTCCCATCTTTATTTTCTTTCCCTTATGAATGCTAAAGAGATATAAACTATGAGCTTGCCAAGTTGTAGCTCCCCACTAAGCTGTTCTGCAGTGATTAAAGGTGAAAGGGGTGTCTCTGGGCTTCCAAGTTTTGCCATTTTAAACAAAAGTTTCACTCCTAACGAGAAATCCCAGCTGGTTCCAGCCCACACCCACAAACACCTGCTAACATATCCTTGAACATCTTCTCATCCTAAACAAATGATAGGGTATAATTTCCCAATGAAACTGCTTCTAAACATCCAGTGCTGCTCAGAATAGGGTTTCCTATTAAAGCATTTGTTCTGTTGCACTGAAATCAGACTGGGGGCAGATGACAAAGCAAAGGAAGTAGACAGGACAGTGTGTTCTCTTCCCATGGCTACGTGGCTGAAACTCCTGGGATTCCCTCTGCTTAACCATGTGGTGCAGAAAGGAAAACATCGACTGTTCCACCACTAATAGCCAAGCTGCTACCACTGCACACTCCTCCTGAGTACTTTGCACCTTCCCAGTGGATGGCACTCTCCATTTTTAAAAACACTGCCCCTTCTCATAGAACTCAAAGTAGATTTGAAATTGACAGCAAACAGTTTCTGATCTAGTCTATATCACTCCCACCACCACCATTTATGTTAACACATAGGTGTGTTTGCAACCATCCCTTTCCAGTTGATTCTCTCACTTTCAAATATATATATATATATATATATAGATGATGATGATGTCAGAAGTGCTACAGGCATTGGACTGAGTGATTACCATTGGACTGAGTTATTACTCAGGATAGGCACTATCCAGTACCACTGTCTCTTTGGAGACTCTGAAAATCTATGGTCTGCACATAGCCTACACTTTCTAGTAAATGATGACTCACTGGATGGAATGATTCTATGGCAAAAAGAGTAGGTTTCCAACCCCCTCCAAAGCATTATCCATCTACAACATCCCTGCAACCAAATTCACCCTCAGCAACATCACCTGATCCTTATGTTTTAACTAGAGGCCATTTAGATCAGTGACGGAATTTAATAAAATGTGGCTAATTTGTAAAAAGTCCGTTCATTGAAAGGTGAGTTGCATTGGAATGTGAATCCACTATGAAATTATTTCACGTTCTGTTTCCCTCCCACCCTCCCTCCCACAACTCATTTGACAGGGAAATGGATAGCCAGAATTTATGAACTGTAAAAATGTGTGTGGAAGGTCACCAGACAAGTTCATGCTTCTATGTTATAGCCTCCCACACTGCATCCTTCTTTGAGCCAAATATATCATAGAAAGCCAGTAGGAGAGTTGGCATGGCAAGACTTGGAGCTATTTCACATTGCAGAATTTTTGTGGGTATGTTGCGCCCCGATCAACCCAACAAGTGACCTTCACAGGGCTTATTCTGTACCATGCAGTCCCTGTCTTTGTGACATATGTGTCAAGAAAGCAACTGCATAATGCATTAGTGTGAATGGGTGCTTCATATCTTTGGAAGGCAGTCACCACTCAGTTACAGAACTTAGAAAGCTGCATTCTATTATCAGTCAAGGGATACAGCTAGCCTGGGGGTTGGCAACACAACACCTGCTGATGCTGGGCACCCTCTGAACCCCCAGAGCATTCCCTTACGCAGCTTTCCCCTACTTCTGTTAAAGTCATTGTAGTAGTAGTTTCCATGAGCTTTAGCAGTGAAGCAGAAAGGCTGGCCTGCTGAAAAATGGCTGTGGGAAAGAAGACCACCCCTCACCAACTACCCTTGGGGCAACAGCCTCTTTGTGGAGGGTGGGCTCCACACTTGGTTTAGAAGGAGACCCTATTCTCCAACTGTTAAAATTAATGGAGCAACACCACTATAAATTTCAATAGGTGTCCTATAAAAGAGGGAGAGACATCCAAGGAATGTGAGCAGCCAAAAAGTATGAGGCTAGAAAGATAAGCATCTGGAAAGGACGGATGCTGCAACATTTTGCTGTCTGGCATTTTGTGATGGCACCTGGGAAACCTTTGTCAAGATATCTGATATGTCTGGACACCCAGAACAGCTGCCTACCTCTCATCCAGCCAGTATCCCTGGTGATGATTGGCAGCACTTCTCCAGTGTCTCAGGCAGGAACCTTTTTTAGCTTGACCCGGCCATGCCAAGGCTTAAACATTGGGACAATTAACATGTGCTTTACCACAGAACTACAGTTAGTCCTCACACAGTTCGCAGCACTGACTATCATCTTGGCACTTCTTTCAAATTATAGTGAGTGAATATCCTAAGTAAAGAAAGGGTTAGTGGAAAGGTAAAGAAGGGCTGCTTTTCACAGGTTTCAGGGTTTTATTTGGAACTGTATCATAAAAGAGTGGATAACAACAAAAATGGAGCCTTGTCCTGATTAAGTTTATTTGGGTGAAATACAGAATTATAATTCCTCTAAGAGCTTTCCTGAAAGGAAACAGCAACAAACGACAACTGCACAAGTTTACACAAAACAATTAAAGATGCCCTGAAGATAACAACTGTGATCAGGCATTCAAAGCGTTGAATACTCCTTGGATGAAGGTTGGAAGATAAATGTGGTATATAAATGAAATATTTATTTCTTTACATATCTGAGGTGCCCAGTAACCAAAACTCTGGGCAGTTCACAAAACAAAGCTCAACACCATAAAATAGAAGAACTGAATACAACATAGCATAAATCCTAAAAAGTTAAAATAATACACCCAAAATCAAAGCCTACAGGAGCACAAACCTCTAAAAATACAGACAGTTTTTGGAACTAAACAACTAAAAACCATAGGAGAATAAAATGTTCTTCACCTTTACCAAAAAGGCCGCTGTGGATGTGCTGGGTGTCTCTGCAGGGAGGGCAATCCACAACTGGGGTGCTTTAACCAAAGTACTCTTTCCTATTAGCTACCTGCCTCACCTTGTTTGGTGGGGGCCTCTGAAAATGATGTTATGTCCATGAGGTATACGGTACATTGAAGACACATCTGTCTCTATGTTGAGTGTGTGAAGATAGCTGAATTCTGAATAAGCCAATTTGGATAATGTTTTCTAGAAAAGTGAGCGTCTCTATTCTGACAGAAACTCTGATCCCAAATGCATTGGCTGGAAAGGAAGCCCTGCTGATGTCAGTAGTGCTTGTTTCCAAGCAAGGGAGCTTAGGATCGCAGCCTTCCCCTGTCACACTTTTGTGTTGGAATCTCAGTTCAGGCTTTAGTGAGGAAAGGCCTGAGTGAATCAGTAATTCTTCAAAGGGCAGCCTAAGCCCTTGTATGTTCAACGGGCTCTTTGTGTAGTTAATGTTTTTCTTTTAATCTGTCTCATGAATGCGTATTGCTGAAAGCACAGATTACCGCATGTAGCACAACTTGAAACGAGTTGGCATAAATATTTAAAAGAATTAACAAAATGAGCACCACTGCTGCAAAATTACCATATAAAATGGCATATTGTGTCCTTTGAACTAAGTGTAGTTGTTGCCAAGAGTGTTTGCACAATGTGCAAGCGCTGAAAGGCATCGTGGCTTAACTTTCCCTCAGTGCCAATTCTGCCCTTTTATAGCAATGACTGACTAATACCAGACCTGACTGCCTACTCACCTGGATCTCTGTTCAGTGACTCATACCCAAAGCTAAGGAAGCTGTTGCTCATGCCCTTTACTTCTCTTTCAGAGGAAGCACCAAGAGCTATACTTCAGATCAACTGCAAACCCCAAATTGTCTTTTTTTATTTTCATGATATTTCCCAATGCACACATTATCTTTAAAGCCACTTTAAAAATACCAAGATCACTCACTCATTCACTCCAACACGCCCTAGTGTATGTATTATCTCACTAACACAGGTGCTGTCTCTGTTCCTCTGCATGCAGGAATCATTCTGAGCATGCTAGTTCGTAAATACATGTGCAAAATTAACTTCCTTAGAAGATGAAGAAGGGAATGGGGGACAGGCTGGAAGGGGAGCATAAGAGGGAGAGGGCCTGGAACTGTAGAAACTGAGATTGATAACCCACTGGATTGGAATGTAAGTCCATGTAAGAGGAGCTTTTGAAAAAGATACCCTCTTCCTCCATGTGCAAAGCTAGAATTCTGTGGTTCCCTTCCACATAATGGACCCCAAGTTCAACCTCCTTTAGGGTTCCATTTATGAAATCTGGGAATGATTCCCTTTCCACCAGAGACTGATTTGAGAGCTTTCACCTGCACTTATTAGGTTACATGCCTGTGGTCTAATGCACAGACATTACAGCAGCTAATGCAGCAGGACATAGGTTAAGTTTCTGAGACATGTGGTACTTTGAGACCTGAGAAGTGGGTGCCATAATCATTAGTTTAGCCCTGAAAGAATGCAGGCCTGGGTAGTTCCTTCCAAGTTCCAGTATGGTTCTTTCATATTCTCCAAGGCTGGACAGAGTGGAACAGGTTAAGTGATCGAGGAGCTCATAAAGGGATAGCGAGTGATTCAAATGAGGAAGCCACTTCCACACAATCTAGACCTCTAGAAGATAAATGTTTATTTCCTTATAAAAAGACAACTAAAAAACCACAGAGACTGGTATGAGGGTGGGAAACCCAGCTCCTACAGATATTTTGACTACAGTTCCCACAAGCCACAGCCACCATGCTGATGGTCAGGAATTATCTTTGGTCAGTTGCTTATCAAATCTCTCATACCTTATTCTCATCCCCTGTGTCATTTAACCTGCTGGAGGAGGTAATCCACTGTTTTAAGGTCTATCACCAAAATTTGATAATGATTCCCTTATCCAGAGGTCCCCAATGTGATTCCTGTGGGCACCTCTCTCTGTCCTTGCCAGGTACTCTGCCTCTCCTGATTTCATTTTTATTTCTTAATATTTATTTTTAAATTAAGAATTTTAACCAGGGTTGGTATGCTGCAAAGTGAGGTGCTGTCAGTTCAAATTTTGTAATTCAGACCCCATCTCTGCCTTGTACTAAGGTTATTGGGCATGTTACTATTTTCAGTTATTATTTTCACCAGTTTGGCTTCTGGGAAATGAGAGTTCTGAGACTGGCTATGCCCAGCTTGGCTGCTATTTTAGGAATGGATCAGCTACCCCAATTGTAATGATTTTGTGGGAGCACCCATGACACTCAGAATTGCAGCTGTTCCCCACGGACCCACAAGAACTAGGAAACTCCTGCTGTGCTCTGTCTCTCCTTTCTACCTAAATGCAAGATAGCTGTTCGACTTCCAAATCAGTGCCTGATGATAGTAATGGACTGGATGAAGCCCAGTTGGAGTTTGACAACACAGAGGCACTTCTAGTCTGTGGGAAGGCAAATCAAGAAAGAGGGGTTCAATCTGCCTTGAATAGGCCTACACTTGCTTTGAAGACTCAGGAGTGGAGTTTGGATCCAGGTGTGAAATTGGATGAATGGGTTTTAGGACCATATAAGGCTGCACTTTAGGATGCTTTGAAGAGGTCCTTCCATTTGTCCCACCAACATTGGTCAGGATCCCAAGAGATGGCCCTTGCAATGGCTATGGCTATGTTCAAGGAAATTCTACCGGCAAACAAGGACATTTTTATTCAGACACAACCTTGGCCTATAAGCTGACTAGATAATATTTTACTGAATATTTATTATTATTAAACCCTTAGGCAGCATTTGGGGAAAAGACAGGTTGCAAATTTAATGAATAAATAAAATAGATATATAACGAGTGTTGAGGGCCCTGATGCTGACCTGTAAATATGATGAAAATTGTGTCAGCATGTGCTTTTATTCATTTTATCAATGTTTAATCTGCTGGAGGGTCTTTTGAAATGAACTACCATGCATATAATAGCTAATGGGTTGAATCCAGACTTAGACATGCAAAGCTAGGACTGCAGATGTGAACAGTTCTGCTCCTTCCAGCCCACAGCAGATCCTCCAAACCTGCTGAAAAATGCTACAAGTGGGCAAGAGAAGCCTGCTGAAAGGGGTGAGGTGCAGCAGGAGGGATAGTCTCCAGAATGAGCTAAGTCATTTTCCATGAGTGGGGGGTGTGGAAGTCATAACTTTAACTTTTAACCCAAGTAATAGCAGGTTAACCCACAATTTGCCAGGCTTGTGTACTGCCACCATTTTGAATTTGCATGTTCCAATGAACCCTCCCACAGCAGGTAGATTCTGGACCCAGGCCATCGCCTCTAACTTTTCAAGCATGCCATATGCTTTTTTTTTTTTTTAATGCCTTGCTCAAAAAAATTGAATAAACTGAGATTTTTAAGATGTCAAATTCAAGACACACACACACACCATAAGGATAATGGCTATATCTTATTAGTATTGATATTCATTGTATTATGTATTGTATTGTATTGTGTATTGACGTTATGCATTACATTATATATTATATTATTGTATTAAGTTATGTTTGATTTTGCATCACTCACAGTTAAATATTATATTGCTTAATTGTATTGATCTAATGCATTATTGTATTTTTATGGAATATGTACTTCTTTTGTTCCAATATAAGCTGGCCAGACAGCCCTATGGGGTATGGGGTGGCATGCAAATGAAATTAAATGAAATGCCCCATGTTTTTTCCCTGCGCTTGTACATATCTGTAAAACTACATATATAGGTATGTGAGGGGGTGTCACATGGAGGTGGGTAGAGACCTGCAGAGGTTTTCTTTCAGGGGTTACAACTCTGATTCATTAGAAATTCATCTTTGCTCCATTGAAAAATCAGCAAGTGCAATGCTTTTACTGAACCTGAAAAGGGAACAAAAGCAAAATAAAAACAAAGCACACAAACCTCTAAACAATAAATTGAATCAGATTGTATATTTCATGTCCCAACAGTGGCTATATTATATACTTTTCAGTAGTGCCAATCAGATTGGAACAAAAGCAGTTGTGGATGGCTGATTGTGAACAATTGCTTTTATTAATGTAAAGAGAATGAGCAAATAACAGGGACAACTCAAAACACGCTTCATTTTTCTGCTACAAGCAATGGTGTCTGGATTTCATTGGTTACCTGTACGCTGTCTTCTGTGAGACATGATGTCACTCCTGCCTGGTCAGAGTAGGGTCTCAGGAGATGAATGCTTCCCAGAATATGATGCCTCATGGCTGAAATAAGATAGGGCATCCATTTTTTTAGAAAGTGGTGTGATCTAGAGCCAACCCCTTGCCATCATTGCCACCCCTCCACTCAATATTACATCCTTTGAAGATGTTCTTCCGTGAAAAACATTTTAGAGAGCTTCATTATATGCATGTTTTATGTATAGTTTCCCTTTATTAAATTCTTTCTGTCAAATACTATCTGTATTAAGGAAAAGCAAAGTCTTCACCTTGAAATGCATGAGATAATTTCATTATAATTGGCCTTGCACCACTTTTTCTGTGAAATCTAGGCAGCACTGGTAAAAGAGGGCATCCACAAATGGAGTGACAGTGAAACACTATGAGGTTCACTTAAAACAATTTATTTATATTCATTATATTGTAATTATGTGAATTACAGAAGAGCATGACACCTACTTTGATCATTGTTTAATAGCAGTGATGAAACCACTATTTCTTTTAACTGGTTTGGCTACTCACACTTTCATTTTTAAAGTGGTAATATTGAAAGCTGTCATTTGGCTAAGACTTCAGGCTTTCCCAGCTGATAATTTTTTTTGGAATACTCCTCACTTGTTTTACAGCAGAGATTAACAGTCTATACAACAAATCACAGTCCCTGCTATTTTTTTTTTATCATAGTCAGGCTTCCCTGGAGTTCTTAAAGAACTCAAATATGAAATTGCTGACCTTCTTACAAAAATATGTAATATGTCCCTAAGATCAGCCTCTGTAGTAGAGAACTGGAAAATGGCCAGTGTAAGACATATTTCTAAAAGGGGATCCAGGTGGGATCCAGAAAATTACAGGCTGGTTAGCTTAATGTGTGTTCTGAGTAAATTGGTGGAAAGTCTTATTTAAAGGAAGAATATGGAAGGGCAAGTTCTGGTGAAAAAAAAATCAACATGGCTTCCACTAGGCCAGTCCTGTCTCACCAACCTTTTATAGAGTGCCAGTAAGCATGTAGACAAGAGTGATCCAGTAGATACTGTTTACTTGGATTTCCAAAAGGCCTCTCACAATGTCCTTTAACAAGGACTCCAGAGCAATTTTAGCAGTTGTGGAATAAGGGGGGAGTTCCTCTGATGGATCACCCCCAGTGAGTAATAGGTTAAAGAACAGAAAGCAGAGACTGGGAATAAATGTCAATTTTCCCAGTGAGGTCCCAGCAGGATCAGTACTGGGATGATATTTTTCAATATTTTCATAAATTATATGGAATTAGGAGTGATCAGTGAAGTGGCCAAGTTTTCTGATGGTGCCAAACCTTTTACAGTAGTTAAAAGTAAAAGAGATCTCTCCAAACTGCAAGAATGGGCAGCAAAACGGCAAATGCAGTCCAGCATAAGCAAATGTCAAGTAATGCATGTGGGGTGGGAGGAAGGAAAGCCAACTTCAGGTATAAAATGATGGGATCTGAGCTAGTGGTGATTGACCAAGAAAGAGGTCTTTGGGTTGTACGAAGTTGCCAACTCGATGAGAAGGTTGACCCAGGGTGCAAATGCTGTAAATAAGGCAAACTCCATGTTAGGCATAATAAGGAAAGAAATTAAAATAAAACTGCCACCATTATACTCCCTTATACAAATTGATGGTCCAACTGCACTGACATATAATGCCAGCACTTCACTTTTCAAGCAAGACAACCTCCCACTTAATTTTTCAAAATAAAAAAATCTTAAGAAATAAAAAGAAAAATGGAGGAGCAGAGAGCTTGCCACTATAACTGATTGATGGTCCAACTGCACTGACATGTAATGCCAGCACTTCACTTTTCAAGCAAGACAACCTCCCACTTAATTTTTCAAAATAAAAAAATCTTAAGAAATAAAAAGAAAAATGGAGGAGCAGAGAGCTTGCCACTATAACTGAGTCTTTTCTGCTACCATTAAATCTAGTGTACTTTAGAAACTTCTGGCAGCTTTTTATATGAGGTTTAGTCATGAGAAGGGTGTCTCACCCAGTGGTTTAGTGGACCAAGGTCTCAAAGAACCAGAATTTATTAGCAGGATTGCTGCTTTCATCTGCCACTCACTCCAAAGCCCCCCATTTCCTCTGAAATCAGCTGCAATTCTCACCAGAGCTGGGGGACAACGAATGTTCCCAATGACAATATATTGGCCCTGCTGTAGCATAAAGTATTTTGCCCTGCTATGGTTTTCAATTGGCATTTGAGGCCCCTATGCTTTTCAAAAGACCTGGTGAAGTTAAGACTGCTAGAACTGGTTTGTTGGTACAGCTGCCAACCTCTCTGAGGCTATGGAAACTGTCATGAAGAATATCTGCACTCCAAAACTTACCACTACACCACTGATGCTACCCAGCCTGATTCTGCATGCCGGAGAAAAGAGCATGTCGGAGTGGAGCCAGGCAGCTTCCTGGCAGTGTTGCAGCTTCCTGGTCTCCTCACTACTTTCCCTGCACTTTGTTCAAAAGATGAAGAGATATAGGGCATGTCTGCACGTCATATGAACCCTTTCCATCAATAAGTCATTGGGAGCTGGTTGTTGCACAAACAACCCATGGTGCACGCTCACTCCCCCTCCTTCTCCCTCAGTCCTCCTATGGGTATCCCAGGATACAAGGTGGCAGGACCAACTTGTCACCCCACTCTCTACTGTGATTGTGAGTCTATTTGAGCTTTTTCCCCACCCGTTTTTAAGATT